>NC_091950.1:234350131-234650131 GCF_031021105.1 Erythrolamprus reginae
ATGATCAAAAATTGGCTTCTTGGTATCTCGCATGTATTTATGACAGTTACAGTGTCCCAGGATCATGTGATCACCTTTTGTGACCTTCTGACAAGCAAGGTCAATGAGGGGAACTGGATTCATTGTTACTAACCTAACTGCAATTATTCACTTAACCATTCACTTATGGCAAGAAAGATTGTAAATGGGGCAAAACTCACTTAACAATTGCCTTGCTCAGCAACAGTAATTTTGGGCTCAATTGTCATCATGTCAAGGATTACCTGTAATTATTAACTATATGTTTGCTATATTTATACATATTCTAAAGAATTGATAGACTTATTTTATATTATACATTATTCATTTTCTATATCGAAAGTAGTGTTTCCCGAATCAGATATACTGTATGTACAGTATATGAAATATGCAAGAAATGTGCAAGAAAAAAAAGATTGAAGCATATGTTTTACATACCGTATATACTCGAGTATAAGCCGACCCGAGTATAAGCCGAGGCACCATTTTTGGCACAAAAACTGGGAAAACTTATTGACCCGAGTATAAGCCGAGGCTAGAAAATGCAGTGGTTACTGGTAACTTATAAAAATGGAAACCAATAAAATTACATTAAATGAGACATCAGTAGATTAAATGTTTTAGAATATTTATTTTAAAGAGGGTAAACAATATTTATTTCAAAGTGGGTAAATAAAAGCAATCTGATATTTACAATAAATTAAATTAAATTAAATAAATTAAAAAGTAAAAAAAGTAGTTCAATCAGCAACCAAGCTAAAACCTATGAGTCAAAATCCCTCAAAACAGGATTTTAGAGACTTAATTTCTCTCTCTATAATCCAATGATAAAGTAGAGAGAAGAACAAAACAATATTTTTTTAAATTCAAATTGCACAATAATTTCACAAAATTCTTTTTCCCATCTAAGAATAAAAGATTTTCAGAGACATAAAAATTGCATAACATTCTACCAAACTACCCCAAGCCATGCAGCCAAGTTAATTACTGAGTAAATTTATGTACAGGATTGCATATTAAATCAACTCTTTATTCTGAGTTAAGCCTTACAGATTTCAATAGGACTTACTTACAGGCAACTGCACAGATGGACTGCAGTTTTAAGCATATCTATCAGCAAGTTCCCAAAAAACTGAGACTTATTCTGAGGTAAATCCACACAGAAATAACAATAGATTTAAATCCAAGACGTAAATATTAATATTATTTTAACACTAAAACTTAATGCTAAGTGAGTACAGAAATGCTAAACATCTTAAGTATTCATGAATCTCTATGGGGTAGAAGAAAGCAGCATAATGTATCTTATTTTTACAATCTACTGGCAGGCTAAAATTAGTACGATTGTATATTGCTTGTACCATAACAAATCTACAGAATGAATCCAACAAAGCCCTTAAAAAGTACTCAATTCCTTTTTCTTTTTCTTCTACCCTTCTTCCTTCTCTCTCTCTCTCTCTGTCTCGCTCTCTGTGTCTCTTGAGAGAGAGGGGGGAGGGAGGGGGGAACTTTATCAAAGTTCTATAGAAAGGAGACTTTGAAAAAAAGCAGAGAGAGAACTTACCTCAAAATCTAATCAGGGAATTAGTGCAGTAATTGTACAAGCTGGCAACTTTGCTGGACCCGGGGAAGGGAAGGCAGCTGCAAGATGCCGACAGGAGCTCCAAGAGGGAAGTAAAAGGGGGCTCCGAGTGACGCGGCTGTGGGAAGGGTAGGGCAAAGTTGCCAGCCAACTGCTCCGACGGCGTGCGAGAGAGGAACAGACGATGCGAAGCTGGTGAGGTCAGGGGAGGGGACTCATGAAGCAGGAATCCCCCCCCCGACTTCCCATCGTCTTTTCCCCTCTCGCACGCCGTCGGAGCAGTTGGCTGGCAATTTTGCTGGACCCGGGGAAGGGAAGGCAGCTGCAAGATGCCGACAGGAGCTCCAAGAGGGAAGTAAAAGGGGGCTCCGAGTGACGTGGCTGTGGGAAGGGTAGGGCAGCTGCCTTCCCCGGGTCCAGCAAAGTTGCCAGCCAACTGCTCCAACGGCGTGCGAGAGAGGAACAGACGATGCGAAGCTGGTGAGGTCAGGGGGAGGGGACTCATGAAGCAGGAATCCCCCCCGACTTCCCATTGTCTTTTCCCCTCTCGCACGCCGTCGGAGCAGTTGGCTGGCAACTTTGCTGGACCCGGGGAAGGCAGCTGCCCTACCCTTCCCACAGCCGCGTCACTCGGAGCCCCCTTTTACTTCCCTCTTGGAGCTCCTGTCGGCATCTTGCAGCTGCCTTCCCTTCCCCAGGTCCAGCAAAGTTGCCAGCCAACTGCTCCGACGGCGTGCGAGAGGGGAAAAGACGATGGGAAGTCGGGGGGGGGATTCCTGCTTCATGAGTCCCCCCCCCCTGACCTCACCAGCTTCGCATCGTCTGTTCCTCTCTCGCACGCCGTCGGAGCAGTTGGCTGACAACTTTGCTAGAGCCGGGGAGAGGAGGCAACTGCCCCACTCTTGCCACAGCCGCTTTGGTTGGAGCGCCCTTTGCCCTTTCCCACACTCGCCCAAGCCAGCAATGTCTGCCGGGCTCCCGCGGTGCGCCCTCTTGTGGTGACCCGGCGCCCTCTTGTGGTGACCCGAGTATAAGCCGAGGTCGGGTTTTTCAGCCCATTTTTGGGGCTGAAAAACTCGGCTTATACTCGAGTATATACGGTAATTTGTTTCATTTCTGTTGTTTCTTGGAAGCCAAAAGGTAGTTTGAGAAATGAAATAAAATTATATGAATAGGAAGATAGGAGCTAATGTAGAAATATTGGCTGTGATTATGTTAGCAAATTTAAAAACTACTGTTGTTATTGCTAATATAAATGCAAATTGGGACACACTTTTTACTAAGTCAAAGTATAATCTATTTGTAGAGCAATGTGAAATTTTATTCATGAAGCCTGTAACTATGGTGATGTTGTTCTTGTCATATATTTTGAATATCAGTTTTTTGCAATATATTAAAAACATTAAAATAGAATCAGGGAAATTGCCAAGGCGATTGAAAGTTTCCCAGATAACATATCTCAAAATATTTTTCATATTCTAAACATTTGCCAAGCTGCTTAGTAAAAGTGGTGAATTCTAAATTTTAAAAAATCAGTTTTATTAAGGTAAAGCTCTACTTCTTACTGACAGAAATTGTAGAGTTTTTTTTTAAAAAAATTGAAGTAAGTTAAAATATAGAATTCATATTAATGCCAATATTCAAAATATATAGTTTCCCTCAATGATAGGAAGCAGGATTCTTAAACTGGAGGGATAGAGAGCAACTGAAAATGCTGGTTTCTTGTTTGCTTGTCTGTCACAATACCAGTATGTTCATGTTTACAATGAGCAATCAAGATACTGAATATGCTGCATTTTTTGTCAGTTTCTGGGGAAGGGTACAGATAGATTTTTATTTGGCTAAGATATTTTTTATTGAGATTGGTATGAGAGAAGTTCATTCTTAGCAAATTTGCTGATATATGAGGATATATGCATAGCATTTTTGGTAAAACCATCAGCCACTGTATGCATGGAAATAACTTTTTTTCTGTGTTTTGTTTACTTTGGGTTATTTGAATAGTAGCCTTTCTGTCTCTTATCTTGAAGTATACTATATTCAAAGCATTTCCACCTATCTCTGCATCTGTTTCTCTGCTTTGTTTCTGTTATGTATACTTGAAATAATTTGGATAAAGGTTTCACCAGGGCCTCTTCTGATTCTCTTGCTTCTGCCTTTTCTTCATCTTTCTTGACCTGTTGAAGTAGAATAACAAAAAGATGGTAAGTGAGGCTCCCCTCTACTATCATCCACTCTTTTGCTTCATGGGACATAGCCTTTCTCTCTCTTTCTCTCTCTCTTTGTGTGCTTTTTTTCCTTTGTCCTGTCTACTTTTATGTTTTGAATACATTCCTATTTCAACCTTTCTTCATCATTTTGATTTGGTAGCTAGTACATCAAATTCTTGTAGATATTTGTAGTTAACTGCAGATGCAAGGCATCTACAGGTTTGTATGTGTTTCGTACCTATGCTAAAAATCACTTATTGAACTCAATAGAAATGAAACATATAGAAAATGCCCACACGTTACTTATTGTATGAGCAAGACCTATTCTGTGGGGTCATTAGAACAAGTAGGATAGTTCACACATAGAAACTGGCTTTTTTCCCCTCTATAAAGTTTTCTATTAATATTCATACCTAGATCATATCCATGTTTCATATTAATGAAATAGGCATATTTATTCATAAATGAATTTATTTAGTGCAGTGACAATTAATAGTTGTCTCTTAAAGTATAGCTAAAATAATTATGGAAAAACACATCTGTGTAAAAACAAAATAAATCGTCATATAAGTCCTATTTTCAAAAATTCTTATAACAGGATTGGAAAAGCACTTGGTTTATATGTGTGAACCTACCCTAAGTATGTTCTGTATTATTATGTTCCCACATAGGTGATCCTTTTTTTTATACCTTTTAAAACTAAATATACAATTCAGTAATTTTTTTCATGCTTCTGAAATTCAGTTTTAAGCAAATCATGTCTGAAGCATGCATTAAAAGTTTGTTTAAAGTGAACAGGTATTGTATATGGTTAAACATTAATACAGTATTTTAATGCAGTGTTATAAAACTAGTGTATTGATAATGATTTTTTTTAGTCTAATCTGGAATATTTTTGAAACATAAACAATTTTACTTGGATTAATGAATGATTTTTGATAGGTTGTTTAATTACAACTAAAAAGTTTGATTTATGACAGGGTGAACTGCCTTGAATTACAAAGGGCTGTATGCATATTTTTACAATAAATAAATTGTTGCAGCTCTATTAAAAAATAATTTGACATTACAGCCCCAAGAAAACTACATTTCTAAAAGCTAATTGACTTCAGTATATTGTTAGTCTTTAGGATTACCCCCAATGATTCAGACATTGTGCTGTTTAGTCACTGAATGTTAATTCTTCATTTTTTGTTAGAAGATATTTAAAATCTGCTTCCATATATGTGGAATGTTAACATCAAAGCCTGAAGTCAAATTTAATAGTTCCTTATCAAATATATTTATTTTTAATGTACTAATATATTAATTAGGATAATGATGGGATGGAACAAAAATAATCTTGTATTCCTGTATTAAAACAGCCAAATCATTATTCAATAGAACAAACTATTGTGTAATTTTTATAATAATGATAGGACACCTGAATCATTTGATAGCATTTAAACTAAGATTTAGGAGTGAAGTTCATATTTTTGTGCAGGAGAACAGTAACCCAGGCTTGGAATAAATGGCTCTCAGATACCAATTTGTTCCTGTAAACTAATAAAAAACATCCATTTTTTTTCTAATCAGTGTGAAATTTGCAACCTCTTATTTGCTTTTGCTACTTGTTCTCTATGCTTATGCAGCACTCGTTATTACCATTTAATAATGTGCACAGAAACATGAACATGCATGGACAAAATTTTCTGCTAAATTCACTTATTCTTCTTGTATAGAATTTCAAGAAGGTATGTATCTATTTATGATAACGTAACATTGAAGGTAGCAAAAGCTAGAATGCCTAATATACCTGAGGTTTCAGTGGTAGCTGGCATATAATATTAACATTATTTAAAATGAGTCTCGGGTGACATAAACTTACCTGCATGAAAAGAAATCAAATCCACAAAATGTATCTGGCATAACTATTTAAAGAGTGTTAGTTGCATTTCCCTCCATTATTAAAGCCTTTTTATGCTTTTCAGTTGAGTATATAACTAAATTTCTCCCTCTCAAATATTATTATAAAGGGAAATTAGAAAGCCATTTCTTTTTCCAAGGGGATTCTTTTTTAAACATTCAATAACAGTTTATAGAAAATATTTTATTACTATTCATTTGCCACTTGTAGGATCTTATGGTTGGGGATGAAGCAAGTGAGTTGAGATCAATGCTGGAAGTTAATTACCCAATGGAAAATGGCATTGTCCGAAATTGGGATGATATGAAACATCTTTGGGACTACACCTTTGGACCAGAAAAACTCAACATTGATACAAAAAACTGTAAAATACTTCTGACAGAACCTCCTATGAATCCAACGAAGAACAGAGAAAAGATTGTGGAGGTAAGTGTCTTTTTAAAAAAACTCATGCTATCCAACTTAGAATTAGTTTTTCTGAATGGAAAGCATTTCTTACCTTACTAGTTCTTCAGAATAACTTTTATTGAGTTTCAATAAATAAGAGCCAAACTGACTTTTTATCCAAGATTAGATTAAATCTATATTCAGAATTTTTTTAAAAAACTGTTGAAGTAAAGTTCTATAGAATTTTCAGTGAAGTTTTGCATACAGGTAATCCCCAAGTTATGACAGTTCATGTAGCGACCGTTCAAAGTTACGACATAGGTTCCCCAAGTACTTGCGACCCAATCCAAAAGTTATGAACGTTGCAGCGCCAAGGCCATCATTCATCCTTGTGAACGATCACAGAGGCACTGCAACATTTGTCCTGCCAATTCCACCCCACCCCCAGTGGAGACTCACTTACCTTTTGAAGACCTAACAAACTGGGTCCCCTCCAGCCTCTCTGTTGGTTTGCCTGCTCCCCTCAATAGTAGAGGGAAAGCAGGATGAGTGTGCTCTGCTCAGCTTCTCTGATTCACCAAGGCTGCATGCCACTTCTGAAGCTGCAGGCAGCCTCAGTGAGCATCGTCAAAAGGCTTCTAAGCTCAGTGAGTCAGAGAAGCAAGCAGGGCATGCTAGTTCTGCTCTTACCAGAGCAGGCAAAGAAACAAAGAGGCTGGAGAGGAGATAGCTCGCAAGGTTTTCAAAAGGTGAGTCTCCACAGGCCTGCCTGGAGGGGGAAGCAATTGCATGAGATATGGAGTGGGGGGGGGCTTAGATGTTCTGATGCAAGTGGCCTGTTCCATCACTAAACCTTCACTCCCCTCCACCCCCATGGCCTTTTCCATCCTGAGATATCTCATGTGCACTTAATGACCCAGACTTTCAGCTAGTAAATGCGTGGGCAAAAGGAGGGAGTGATAATGGTCAAATTATGTGATTCACTCCTATGAATTCTCGGGTCACAAATGTAATTGGCAGGTTCCATTACATTTGTAACTCGAGGACTATCGATCTTTTTTTCTAAAATAAAGTCAACATACCTACTTGCAAATATTTTTAATAATTCTGTTAAAACCTGTAAGTGGGCATTCTAATAATCAGAGACATAATGCAATTCATAGAATTAGAGCTTTGAAATCCTGAGTGTTTATAATACTACTTTGCGTGGTAAACAAATTGAGAAAGTGGTAAGAACTGAGGAAGAGTTAGTATAGAAATTAATAATAAACCTCCTTGTTTTTTAAAAAAAAAGAACATGAAGGAAAAGCACATTAAATTTAATAGGCTTATGTCCAAATAGAGCAATACTTTATGATCTGATGTTCCACTCAAAAACTGAAAGTTCAGTGTTCTGGCTCAGTTGATAATTTGGCCTGAGATTCTTACTAATTCTTATTTAGATGAGAAGATCCCACCAACAAATGAAATGCCCTCTCACTGCTAAATTTATATTATAGATGAAATGTAATTTTTGTTATCTCAGTTTATTCTGGTTCCATGCACTGATTGAAGACTTAAAAAGTGTATTGGAAAGCAGTACAATTTTACTTTAATTACTCATTTTACAGAGTTTCAGAAAATAATGCTGTGATTTATCAACTCTAAAGATAAAGAATTGCACATTGATAATAGTTCCTGAATTTGAAGCTGAGAGGGAAATGGATTTTTGTGATAAGATTGAAAAGAGAACTTCTGAAAGATCTTTATAACCAGAATAAATAAAATTATTATCTTGATAAAATAATTTCATTAGCAGAACAAATTGAAGTTTTAACTTCTTCCTTCTGCAATTATTACCTTATACACTTTCCAGAATTAGTTAATGGGTCAGGAACAGATTTCAAGGTTGAATGCACAGTTTGAATGCTGCATGGGAGGAGGAGAAAGTCCAATTTGGTGATTATATTTTTGCTTGTTTGATCTTGGATTTTGAGCAATATCCTGTATTGCTTAAACGAAATGAGGAATAAGCACTGAATAACATTTTTATGTACAGTATATTGTACTCCTGCATCAGTACTCAGGCTACTACATTTTGTGCTACCTTTTAAACACTTTATGTATGAATGCACCTCTTCTTAGTGGAGCCAAAAAGAAAAAAATGGCTGCTGAATCTGGATCTATTTATGGTCCAATCTATCCTTTTCTGATAATATAATACAGACCTCAATCACATATGTGTCATAAAATATCGTACATATGGCTTATACCATTTTATTAAAGATCAGGTTTTGGTTGGGAATACATAAAACATTGAAGAATTCTCAGAACTTAAATAGATTTAAAACCTTGCTTAAAGACATAGAGTACCCCCCCCCCCGCACTCTGTTTATTGTTTTATTTATGTACAGTGTTCCCTCAATGTTCGCGGGTTCAAATTTCGCGGAATGTCTATACCACGGTTTTTCAAAAATATTAATTAAAAAAATATTTCGTGGGTTTTTTTCCTATACCACGGTTTTCCCTGCCCGATGACATCATATGTCATCGCCAAACTTTTGTCTGCCTTTAATAAAAAAAATTTAAATAAACTTTAATAAATAAACATGGTGAATAATAATCTAAATGGTTGCTAAGGGAATGGAAAATTGCAATTTAGGGGTTTAAAGTGTTTAGGGAAGGCTTGGGATACTGTTCATAGCCAAAAATAGTGTATTTACTTCCGCATCTCTACTTCGCGGAAATTCGACTTTCGCGGGCAGTCTCGGAATGCATCCCCTGCGAAAATCGAGGGAACACTGTATTATTAGCCATCCTGAGTCTTCAGAGAAGGGTGGTATACAAGTATTATTATTATTATTATTATTATTATTATTATTATTATTATTATTATTAACAACAGCAACAACAACAAAACAACAACAACAACAACAACAACAATAATAATAATAATGCTTATATCCCATCTATCTGGTTTACATGGGAATTCATTTTCATTTTGTTCTCCTAGCAATCCTACTCTTATCAAGTTGACCACTCCTGGCTGTTTCTTTACAAGAAATCTGTAGATTTAGATCATTAGCTTGAGTTGCTCTGCTTTAGTCTTATTGAGAGAGTGACAAATGGAAATGCATCTTGCATCCTTTCTTTTTTCCCCTTGAGCAGAGCCGAAATGGCAGTGCCTGACAAGCTAGACATAATTCAAGATTCTGTCTATAGTGAATAAACATTCTGTAGTGAAACTTGGTCAAATATTTAAAGCAAGGATTCCTATAACCTTTAATACTGCAATCTCTTAACAGGATAAATGAATTTATTTGACATTCCTTCATAAATAAAACTAAATATTAGAACTGCCTTAGTTGACAGATGGGATGCATACATAGGTTTAGCTATTCTTTACACCAGGTTAGGGATAAGCAAAGTTGGCTCTTCTATGACATATGGACTTCAATTCCCAGAATTCCTGAGTTAGCATAATTGGTTCAGGAATTCTGGGAGTTGAAGTCCGCAAGTCATAGAAGAGCAACTTTGCCTACCGCTGCACTAGGCAAAGTAAGAACAAGTTCTCAGAGTGCTCTTGCTTTGCCTAAATAAGTTTGAATAGTTGTAAAAATATTCCTCATAACAAACTGGGTTCCATACTACAGTTTACAAACTCCTAGATTAAAATGTTGAACAAGGCTGAGGAAATCAAGTTTTCAAAGTATAAAAAAATAGTGGATGACTTTAAGGTAGTTTTTCATTTTCTCTGCTCAGTCTCAATCCTCATGTAGGCTGCATGAGGCTTCATACAGGAAAGGCAGGCTATAAAGCTAGCAAATTAAAACAAATATTTATAAATGAATGGTTTAGTGGAACTAAATATATTCCATTTGAGTCCACTGTGAATCTTAAAATCTTGTATGAAGATTTTATATAGCCTCTGTTTATTCTGAAAATAAAATCCTGTCACAACAGTTTTAGCAATCTGCAGTAACTTGTGACAATTTTCCACAGAATTCTGTGTGAGTGTATATGTACAATATATGCACATTTTGCTCCATTATACAAATTAGTTGTCTTTCAGTCACAGACTGATTCTTATTACCACTTTTCTAAGTAAAATAATATTAATTTATGACATAAATCTCATACTCTCTCTTTTTAACATTTACACAAAGCTGTAAATCATAATCATGGGTTGTAATATCATCAATATGCTGATGATGCTCAACTCTATATCTCTACACATGGTCACCATTGTAATGTAAAGTGACCAGATTTTAACATTGGTAAAGAGGGACACCATTGAGCAGAGGGAGGGGGGTTGTCTAAAAAGTTTAGCAAAAAAAAATTTAGCAAAAAAAAAAAAAGGTTTTTCTTATGGTATCTAAGAAGAGGATTTCCAAGATCTTATGCAGTTATCTTTTTCAAATCATCCTGTAAATGCCAAGGGAATCCTGTACTGTGAGAGCTATAATAAAAACTGAGTTTTATAATCTTTGTTATATCTCCTAGTTCTGAAGACAATCAATCCCTATCAAGGAAGGTTATTGTAATATCATAAAAGTATTATTTTCTTTGATCTGCCAAATAGAACCTTTCATTTGGTAAACCAAAGCATATTTTTAGGACTATCAACCTATTCGTAGAACTAGAACAATATATATTGGGCAAAGATACATAAATATAAACATATGCTTAAATAGGTATACTGTATACTGTTTGCATTGTTCAGAAGGAATTAAAAATTAAAAAGTGCATGTCAAGGGATAATGATTAAAATGCTGCACAAAATATATAAGAGAATTTTTCATACAAAATATGAACATATAGTAAAAAAATAAATATGTCAATCCATGCAGTTAATTTTTTTAGCTTAAAGATGCAGAAAACTTTATGGATCAGTTTAAGTACCCCAGTACCTGTGACAGTAAGAGCGAGTGTATTTAAAGTGTCAGCCGAGAAAGACTCAAAACTTCCTTTTGCAGTAAATAGCATCCCTTTTAATATTAATGCTAAATGTTAAAAGGGAATACTTGTATAAGCAGCTTTCTTCTTAGTGTGATATACAGTATGAAAATAATTGCTACTGTTACCATACAATACACCCTAATATTATAGAATAAATTCAGTATTATATCTGAATTCCTTGTGTGTCTAATAAAGAATTCTAAAAAAGCAAAATAAAGAGTATTGATTCTTTTTGCTTAAGCAACTGAGAATCTACTTCCTCTGTCATGGGAGAATGCATGTGTATATCTAATAGGGGAATGAACTGAGAGCATTACATTAAGAAGTTTTAAAATTCCTTACAATTCATTTATGGAGTTTTCCAGCATTTTTTAAGGCTAGTTCTTGCCTCAATAGGTTTTTGCTACCACTTCTGCCACCGTCCCACTCCAAATGATTACAAAATCCAATCCACAGTTTCATTCCACCACCTGCCTGTCTCCAGTGTGGCACAATCTACCCTCGTTGCCTTGCGTCGATCCCGGTGGCGCTTGTGAGTGGTGGACACCTCAAAGCTCCAAAGAGTATGCGGCATGCTAATTGGCTAAGCCAGCAGCCTATCTAGTGGAAAGGAGAATAGAGTGAGTGTGGGTTGCAGCATATCGCTCTGTCAGTGCGTCTGTCGGTGTTTGGGGCCGACCCGGCAGGCGGTGTAGGGAATCGGGGAGGGAAATAGTTGGGGCTGAAAAGGAGAGGGGTTTTTCTCTCCTTCCGCCCCGCTCACAGGCTGGGGGCTTTTGGGGTGGCTCCAAAGTTGGAATCTGCCTGGCTGACTCCAAAGCTCAACGTGGGAGCTTGCTCCCCCACCCGCCTGCCTGCCTACCTGCTCTCATTTAAAAGGGCCGCGCTTGTAGGAGGGGGAAGATCTGACTTAAAGAGCTAGGATTTGCAGAGAACAGGAGGCAGAAACTGGGAACAAATCCTGAAATAGTTTGTTTTTTTAAAAAAAAATAGGAAAAATCGCCTTTAGCGTTTTTAATTAAGTGGTGTTATTTTCGAGCATGGAAGTGGCGGAACTTTTTAAAAACACCACGGGACAAATCGCTAAAAATTGGGACTGCCCCACGAAAAGCAGGACGTCTGGTCACTTTATTGTAATGTTTTCCTCCACTGGATCTTTGCCCTGTGCTCAATCTTGTTCTACTCTGTAAAGTTTTCAGAAAGTTTTGTTAAGTTCTGTTTAAGTTTTCAGAGTGTGTTGGTGCCCACATATTGGTTCCACTAAATTACTTTAGCTGTGAATTCTGTTAATATTTATGATGTGTTTTATATGCTTTTGCATTATCCTTTATTGTTTTTAATGGATATATTGTTTAATTATTTTTTTTTTAACTTTGTAAGCTGTGCAGAGTCATAAATATGAGGTTAGAATAATAATATATATGAATTAGAATAATAAATAAATTAGAATATTAAAAATATATTTATTTCTATGATTCTAACTGATAAATACCCTCTGTACTACTGTATCTTGTTATGTTATTGGATAATTGTAATATTTGCATTAAAAAAGTTTGGACAAAAAACCCTCTTCCTCCCTTTCACCCTATTTCTCTCTCCCTCCCTCTTTCTTTCCCCCTCTCTCTCCATCCCTCTTTCTTTCTTTCTTCCTTCCTTCCCCTCTTTTTTGCTCTTCCTCTCTCCCTCCCTCCTTCCCTCCCTCTTTCTCTCTTTCTTGCTTTCTCTCTTTCTCTTGCATTCTCTCTCTCTCTCTCTCCCTTGCTCTCTCTTTTATTCTCTCTTTCTCTCTCCCTTGCTTTCTCTCTTTCTCCCTTGCTTTCTCTCTTTCTCTCTCTCTTGCTTTCCTTCCCTCTTTCTCTTTCTCTCTTGCTTTCTCCCCCTCTCTCTCTCTTTCTCTCTCTCTCTCTTTCTCTTTCTTGCTTTCTTTCTTGCTTTCTCTCTCACACACACTCTTTCTCTCTCTTGCTTTCTCTTTCTCTCTCTCTCTTGCTTTCTCTCTCTTTCTCTCTCTTGCTTTCCTTCTCTCTTTCTCTTTCTCTCTTTCTTTCTCTCTTTCTTTCTCTCTCTCTCGCTCTTCCTCTCTTTTTCTCTATTTCTTGCTTTCTTTTTCTCTCCCTTTCTTTCTTTCTCTCCTGCTTTCTCTCTCACACACACTCTTTCTCTCTCTCTTCCTTGCTTTCTCTCTCCCTCTTGATTTTTCTCTTGCTTTTACTTCTCTCTCTTGCTTTCTCTCTTGCTTTCTCTCCTCCTTTTTCTCTCTCCCTCTTTCTCTCTCGTGCACCACACCAGCAACAGAGAGAAAAAGAGAGAGAGAGCTCGGAGAGAGAGTGGAGGGCGGCTTGCTGGTCTGTGACCCCCTGGATCAGCAGCCCCAGCACGGACACCGCCGTCGCCTTCGCCTCCGTCTAAGAGGCAGCAGCCACATCCACCCCTTCGCCCTCCCAGGTGTCCATGGCGCTCAGCGCCCAGCCACGTGCCACCTCCGCCTCCCGGTACCCCACCTGATTTCTACCTGCAGGAACGGGTGGTGGGGCGCCACGAAGGGCAGCGCTTGAAAGCCATCACAGCGCCGTTGTTGTCATCACGGCGCAAAGCCACACAGTCCCGGATCGCTTGCTTCTCCGGCCAGCAAGCCGGCTGCCTGGGAAAGCGGCGCGCTTTTAAAACGCACGTTTTTCAAATGCGCCGCTTTCCTAGGCAGCAGACTTTGCTGGCCGGAGAAGGGAGCGATTCAGGACTGCGTGGCTTTGCGCCACTTCAAAAATTTCTGCCGGGGGGGTGGGTCCTAATGGCTGTGCGGGCGCCAGCCCACGCAGCTTAGAAGCAACCGTGGCTGGTGCCCTCCCACCGGACCCCAAAAGCTCACGCCGTCACCGCCAGGGAAGCTCCAGCCAGGCCGGGCTCGCGGCACACCTGACCATGTCCCGCGGCACACTGGTTGGGAAACACTGTTCTAGACCAGTGTTTCTCAGCCTTGGCCACTTTAAGACATGTGGACTTCAACTCCCAGAATTCCGCAGCCAGCTAATGCTCCTTAATGAATTCTGGGAGTTGAATTCCACATGTCTTAAAGCAGCCAAAGTTGAGAAACACTGTTCTAAATGGAGGAATAAATTCATAATAACCATTGTTAAAATCTTAATTGTTCCCCCTTGTTTTTCTCTTAGGTGATCAATTTTCATCTACAGGCAGTCCTTGAATTACAACCATTTGTTCAGTGACTGCTTCAAGTTACAACAGCATTGAAATAAGTGATTTACGCCTGCTTTTCACACTTATAACAATTGCAGCATCCCCATGTGCACATGATCAAAATTCATACACTTTGCAACTGGCATGTATTTATGATAGTTGCAGTGTTCTGGGGTCCTTTTGCGACCTTCTGACCAGCAAAGTCAATGGGGAAGCCAGATTCACTTAAAATTGTGTGCTAAGTTAACAATTGTAATGATTCACTTAAGAACGGGAAGAACGTTTGTAAAATGGGGCAAAACCCATTCAACAGCTGCCTTGCTTAGCAACAGAAATTTTGGGCTCAATTGAGACTGTAAATCAAGGACTACCTCTATTGCCAACAAGGTTGCTAATTTTTTAATGATAGCCATGATTTATAAAAACCATCGGGGGATTTCCTTATGCTATTGTTGCTTTTTTGTATAATTTCATTATATTGTTAATTTATATTCCTGTTTTATATCTGATATGTTTTTATATTGTATTTTAAATATTTTAAAATATTGGTAATGGACAGTTAAATAAACCAAACGTGATACATCTATGCGAGACAAAATAAAAAAATTAGATTATATACTGAATAGTAGTTCTTGGCACACTAAAAAGTAAATGAAGAAGAGAATGGCAGAAACTATTTAAGGAAGTTTTCACTTTTCTGTTTGAGTAATAAATTAAGCTCACTTCCTGCAAAACTAGGTATTAATTCATATTGCACCTCTGAGACACAAGTATTATGCTGTTTCTTATATTGCTTTTAGGAAAAGAGAGTTTACAAGCATCTTATATTCCATACTGTTCAGGACAAACTTGTAATCCTCTTCCATATTTCATAACTAAGTAATTTTCAGTTTTGCTGACAAAAACCAATTTTTATCTTTTCAGGTGATGTTTGAAACATACCAGTTTTCTGGGGTTTACGTAGCCATTCAAGCAGTTCTTACTCTGTATGCACAAGGTAAGAATAAGTTTTACTTTGAATTAAAGGCATCATAAAGAAATATATTTGAACCAAATCCAAATTATAAAAGTTCCTTAAACCAGACAGCCTTTCTGGTAATATTTAAGTCATACAGATTTTATTTTGCTTGGTTTAGTAAAATTTAAAGCTTAAATTTAAAGTGTAAGTCCAAATGCATTTTTGTATAAATTCATCTGTTTTTAAATTATGATATTATATTTATTTAAATTACAATAATAAATTATTATTTTAGTTGCTGTTTTTATTGTTTCTGCTTTTATTTTATTTTTTGTTTGCATTTATGAGTATTTATCATGTACATATACTGTATATATATACTGTGCATACATGTATGTGTATGTGTATGTAAGTATGTATGTGTGTATATAGTATATGTGTGTGTGTCTGTCTGTCTGTCTCAATGTAAATAGAAAGTATCTGAAAAAATATTTTAGCATTGCGCTTTGTTCAAGAGAAAGGAACAAAGTGCAGCAGAGTGAGAAAATACATCAGAAAAATAGATAAAATAGAAAAACTCAGAACCAAATGGTATTAAATGCTTAAAAGCTTAAGCAAATAGAAACCTAGTTTTAAAAAACCATTTCCTTTCTATTTTAGTCAGCTCTAGACCGAACATTTTTCTTGTCTGGACTGAATTTGATTTTGCTGCCTTGCACCCATTTTATTACTGTTATTAATTCATCACTTCCAGCACTCCACCTTAATCTAACAAGAACTATAGCTCAGTCCAGTGATGACAAACCAATGGCTCCAACGTGCATTTGTGTGCTGGCCAGCTGATTTTTTGCTTGCAGACAGGATTTCGGAGGGTGTTTTTTGCTTCTAAAGAGCCTCAAGGGGGTTGAGAGAGGGTGTTTTTTACCCTTCCCCGGCTCCAGGGAAGCCTTTGGAGCCTGGGAAGGGCGAAACATGAGCCTACTGGGTCCACCAGAAGTTGGGAAACAGGCCGTTTCTGGCCTCCCGGGGGGGGGGGAAGCTGTTTTCGCCCTCCCCAAGCATTGAATTATGGGTTTGGGCACTTGCGCATGCGTGATAGTCTTTCGGCACCCGAGGAAAAAAATGTTCGCCATTACTGGCTCAATGCAATTAAGGTACTATTGGGATCTTGCAAATGTTAATGTTGAAGCCTCAGAGACAAGTATTTTTAGGAAAAAAAATAACTGCACATTATAGCATTCTATATGAAAACCATATGTGAACAGTACCTCTTTTTAGAATTGGTAGAAGTGGAACCAGTGAAATAAAGTATGCTGTATATAGATGATTTTTTTCCAGCAGTCTGTTGCAACTAATATAATTTTACAGCTAAAATACCACTAATAATTTAAAGAAAATTACCAGAGTCACTTTCAGCAAACCTAAGTGATCAGTGGAAGACCAAGGCAGTTTGAGTTCCAAAATCAAGTTTGAAATCAAATTAAAATGGTCTCTTGAGGTTTGTTGTTGTTGCTATTTTTCTTCAGGTTTGCTAACTGGTGTTGTTGTGGATTCTGGAGATGGTGTTACTCACATCTGTCCAGTCTATGAAGGTTTTTCTCTTCCTCATCTCACCAGGAGACTAGATATTGCTGGTAGAGATATTACCAGATATCTCATCAAGGTAAGTTAAGAGTTATTAAATTTGGGGGGAAAACAACTAGTTTCAGTAGGTCTTTGGCTCACTTTGTCATAAGCTTACAATGGGGAAGATCAGAAAATCACTAAAAATAGTGTTTTTATTATCAGTAAATGCTGTGCCTTGGATACCACTAGATTTTTAGAGCAGGGCCTCCTTGCTTTGTCTTGAGGGTCCAGGTTTCTGTTGCAGGAGGCATTCATTCATTCATTCATTCATTCATTCATTCATTCGCTTATCTGGAGAGAAGGCATTCACAGAGATACATGTGAGGTCCTAATCATTTTGGGTTTTAAAACTGAGTCAAGCATATGTGTGATGATAAATGCCCCTTATGTGCAGGAAAGACATTCTCGAGACATTCTTCAAAAATAGGGGTATAGTCTGTATATTGAAGTATTGGCAGATCAGCTTGCATATTTTCTGTTAATGTCTGATGAGAAACTCAAATAGTAGGTTTGAATTCAAAATAAAATGTGAGCAGCAGCTATCAATCAAGATGCAATATAACTTTGTCATTCTTGCTATAAATGATAAAATTTATCATCTTTGCTATAGAAGATAAAATGTCTCAGTCTGAAAGCCTTATTTCCGGTCCGCCATTAACTATCTTACTTCAATACCAGCTGCTTTTACTACGAGGGTATGCCTTCAATCATTCTGCTGATTTTGAAACTGTTCGCATGATTAAAGAAAAGCTCTGCTATGTGGGTTACAATATTGAACAGGAACAGAAGTTGGCCTTGGAAACTACTGTATTAGTTGAGTCCTACACGGTGAGTAACTCTGCATTGGCAGTTTTCCATTATAATGCAAAAGTAGATAGCCAGTTATTTTTCACCCCTAATAAATCCTAGTTGATATGGCAAGGGATTACATGGATGTTACTTTAAGACATCTGGAGCACCTGTAAAAATTGTTCAGACATTAATAATATGTTAGGAGTAAGATGAATAACAAAATGGTAGAAAAGATGATACAAAAATTGGAGATTTTTGGAATACTTGTTTAGACAAAAATGGAGCAAGGGGAAAAACAAGTCCTAAAATTGGACAAAACGATTTAGCCACTAAGTTTACCATCCAGAATTGCCCTCAAAGTAGACATTACAAGTTGAATATTACCCCTGGTAATTTGGATTATAGGTATCATGCTATACAGATAGTGTTTATTACCCCACTCTTACTTAAATCTTTCTTAAGGTTGATTGCTTTAACAGAGGGCAAATACAAAAATATAAATGTGTTGGTTTTTTCCTTTCTACCCTTAAACATTAATCAGATTGGCTACATTATGGTATGACAACTATGACCAGCTCAATTAAATTTTATGAGTTTTATTTTTAAAAAACTTTATTGAAAAATAATAGATAGATATTAGTAATCAAAGATAATTACTGCTTTAGGTAAGCAGATACCGACCTAAATCTGTAATTGTCCATCATTACTCGTAACCAGTATTTATAATTTAATAATAGTAGTTGTTTAGTAGAATTATAGAATTGAAAAGGAATTACAAGTCCAATTCCATGTCCAGGGCAAGAATAATAATCTCATCTCTGACAATGTCTCTTAAACCTCCAGGAATAGCGCACCCACAACTACAGAAGGCAGGATATCCTGATTTTTAATAATTCTCATGGTCAGAAAATTCTTCCTTATGTCAAGTTTAGACTTCCCTAAAGCTTCCACCCATTGGTTCTTGCTCTACACTTATATGCTAAGCTGCCCAGTGTCACTATATTAGTTTATAAATCCAATAAATAATACAGGGGGAAGAAATCTACAAGCTCTTCCTTGTGACAACCCTTCAAATATTTAAAAACAGCTATCATGACTCTTTTGCTTTCTCTTCTTTGGCTAAAACATAGCCAGTCTTTTTAAATGTTCTTCATAAAATTTAGCTTCCAGACCCCTTAGTATCTTACATGTTCCTCTCTGTCTCTTTTTAGTTCTTTTGTGTATTGTAATGATCAGAACGTGAGAAAATATTCCAGAACAATCACTTCTTTTGGTTTCAACGCCATGCAGTACATTGCTGGTTAATGTTTAATATGTGGTCTAGAAGAATGCATATCCTTCTTTCAAATATTATTACTAAGCCACTTGTCTTGTACCCGCACCTGCTTTTCTTGTTCAATCTATTAAGATCTTTTTAAAACCTCAAGTCTGTTTTCTATAGTGTTAGCAATTCCCCCCAACCTCTTCAGGCAGATGCAAATACATTTCTATCCCTTCCTGTAGGTCCTGAAAATATTAGATAGTACTGGGCTCAGGATGGACTCCTCAGGTACACCAAAGGATGGGCAGACAGGTGAATTGATTAGTTAGCTTAAAGCAATTATACAACCATCAATATACAGTGCGCCAGAAATCTAATGCATCTTTTTCACCATACCAATCATTAACAAATACACAGTAGCAGCTAACCAACATGGTTCATCAAACTACCCAGCACAATTCTTTAGGAAACATCTTATTTTTAAAACTGTATTGAAGGTCAGCCTGATTGGGATTGAGCCATAAAAAATGTGTCTCTCTATGTTGATACAATACCATCAAAGCCCACAGACTTAATGCAGTTGTTCAAGTGGCTGCAAATCTATCTGGTTACATCATTTTTATCAATAAGGCTGTAGTTAATTTTGTGAAAACTAAGAATTAAATTTGCTGAAAACTAAGAATGGTGTGTGAACAGCATTCCCTCAGTCTAATAATTGTTTTGTCAAGGAGAGCAATATGATTTTTTTGGCACAACCTTTTTTTAGCAAGCCCTTGCTGGACTTCTAATAATTCTTCCTAATACTTGAAAACTCACTAGAAACCAGCATGGATTTCTTAAAAACAGATCATACTAGACAAACCTTATCACCTCCTTTGACAAAGTGAAAGATTATTAGAGAGGGATCCAACTTAGAATTAAGGAGAACTTTCCTGACAGAACAATTTGGAGGAATAGCTTGCCTCCAGGAATTGAGGTTTCTCCATCACTGGTGGTTTTAAAGAAAAGATTGGACAATCATTTTTCCAGAAGGGTATAACTGGACTAGAAGATCTCCAAGGTCCCTTCCAACCCTGATATTCTCTGACAGTGATGGCTAACTTTTTCCTCATTGTGTGCTCAAAGTGCGGGCATGCGCGACAGCACCCACAATGCAATGCACGCTCCCGCGCACATATGTGCAAGATCCACCTTCTCCTTGTTTTGGGCCTAGCAGACCCAAATGCACCCTCCCTGAACCAAAAATGGGCCCTGGGGGAATGACGCACTCCACATGGCCTGTTTTGGGCCTACCAGGCCTCCTGGGACCAGAAACCGGCCATGAGAGGGGCACACCACACCACCACCCCTGCCACACACCCCATTTTGGGCCTAGCAGACCTCCCTGCAACTTCCTGGGATCTGCTGAGGGGGGGGGGGGGGCTCCTAGGCCTGGTAGGGACCCCTGCAACCCATGCACATTTGCGCATGTCTCCTGCATTCATACTGCCCCTCGCACATCCTGAAAATCAGCTGGCCATTGGGAGGCACACGCGTGTATGCGCAGTGGAGCTGAGCTGGGCAACGGCTCACGTGCCCGCAGAGAGGGATCTGTATACCAGCTGTGGCACACATGCCATAGGCTCACCATCACGGTTCTATGTTCTAAATTAGTAGTGATAATCACATTTTTATAATTTCTTAGATTAACTTTATGCTATGGGAAGATGTTCCCTTTGCCTGGTTTAAGTCATCTGGGCAGCGTCCCATTGTATTCATATTCTCTATACTGTGTAGTATGTACAGTTTAATACTGCTAAGTTATGTCCCATTAATTTGCATTTTAGTCTACCAAACTTTATATCCCTTTCTAGGAGAGAAGGAGGTTCATTTTGCCCATCCTCTTCTATACTTTTTCCAGCTATCTATATAACAATATATAGATAAGAAAGCCAGTTTGATATAGTGGTTAAGTTACCAGGCTACAAACTAAGAGACCATGAATTGGGATAGCCATGCACTTTTAGCTCTAAGAAGCAGACAATGGCAAACCACTTCTATAACATTTACACAGAATAAATGAAATAGTACTGGCAGTGAGAATTACTTTTGACAGTGACCATTAACACTACAGAGGATAGGGCACATATCTTGCATAAGGTATATGTTAATGTATTTTTAAAATTGAATTACAATTTGATTATATAGATCAGTTTTTAAAAAGTTGAAAATGTTCTTTTTTCCCTCTCAAATTTTAAAATTTTATTGGCAAAGATGAAGAGGCTCCAGTAATGAGAGGTAGGTAGGTAGGTAGGTAGGTGTGTGTGTGTGTGTGTGTGTGTGTGTGTGTGTGTGTGTGTGTGTGTGTGTATGGCATATTCAGGTTTCTTTCCGTGTAAGTTTCAATTGTTATTAAACATTTTAATATTTTCCTTTAAAAAAAAGAGTGATGACATTTATAAGCAAAATCAACTTTGTAGCAAAAGGAGTGTGATCCAAGGTTTACAGCTAGTAAGAGAGAAATTTCCCCAGCAGACTTTTGACCTAGTTTAATCTAAGAGAAATAGTGATAATAGGACTATTTCAGACTGTCTCTATGTTACAGCTCCCAGATGGCAGAATTATTAAAGTTGGAGGTGAGCGATTTGAGGCACCTGAGGCCCTGTTCCAGCCTCACTTAATCAATGTGGAAGGAGTTGGTGTTGCTGAACTGCTGTTCAACACCATCCAAGCTGCTGATATTGATACCAGGTATGAGTTGGAAGTTGGTAGTTCTTACACTATATCACGGGGTTTTAAAAACACATATACACAGAAACCATTTAATGCGAGAAAAGACATGTCCTGATTTGTAGCTCTACTTGGATATGGAAATTCTTTAAAAAGAAAAATGTTCACGGATTATAGGAAAATGGTAATATGCGTAGTATTTAACATTGTTACAGAGTAGATATTGAATTGAAGTGGGGCGGCTACAGCTATTATAGCATCTGCTTGCTTATTAGTGGATGTATCTTTCTTTTTATGGAAGCTCAATCAGTGATGGGATTAAAAAAAAATCACTACCAGTTCTGTGGGTATGGCTTGGTGGGCATGGCAGAGGAAGGATATTGCAAAATCTCCATTTTCTTCCAAACAGCTGGGACTCGGGAGGCAGAGAATAAATAGGGGCAGGGCCAATCAGAGGTGGTAATTACCGGTTCTCCAAACTACTCAAAATTTCTGCTACCGGTTCTCCATAACTGGTCAGAACCTGCTGAAACTCGCCTCTAAGCTCAATGCTTTATTTTACTAATTAGGTAGACGTGCTTCCTGTCAAAACTGAAAGAGGCCGGGAGGGGGAAAGAAGGAAGGGAAGGGAAGGGAAGGAAGGTTGGTTGGTTGGTTGGTCTAGGTGGAAAAGGAAGACAATCCACAGATATTTGGGCAGTAGCCTTGTGAAAATAAATCTGTCAACCATAAGTATGACATACTAGGAGCCAGAATAATACCCATACCAATCCATACCAATGCTGAGATCAGATTAGTTTCTCTAACAAGTTAAAACAATAAAGATAGAGTGTAGACATCAATTGATGCCAACTGTAGAAACCCTGCAGCCAAAGCACATATTATCTGTTATATCTGAGATCCATTAAATTGAGGATTTACTGTATATGTACTCTATGGCGTGTATGTTAAGGGACTCTGTTCTTCTACATTAACACCTGTGGCAATAGTTTTACTGGGCAACCATATATTTATTTGAATTGTTTTTATGATGTATACCACTCAGGATAACTTGTTGCTATAGAAATCAAATAAATTAAATAAATAAATATAGCATACATCTTTTGATGTAGCGGATTTGTTTGATGTACTGTACCTTGATTGTTTATACTGCGAGGTATCTGTTCTGTCTCTAGATCTGAATTTTATAAGCACATTGTATTATCTGGAGGATCCACAATGTACCCTGGCCTACCATCTCGCCTAGAACGTGAATTGAAGCAGCTTTATCTGGAGCGAGTTTTGAAAGGAGATGTGGAAAAACTTTCCGTAAGTACTTGATTGCAACATACACAAGGTGGTCACTAGAGGGAGCAAGATAGTCACTAATATAGCAGACAGACTGAATTAAGTTTGAATTTTGAGTAAGTTAGCTTTGAATAGAGAGTATTAAAATTCCATATAAAATAATTATATACTGTTAATTGCTTTGGAATATACTAGATTTTGAAAATCTAGTATATGATCTAATGATAGATTTGATATGATCTTTAAATGTAACCACTTTAATAGAACTATATTTTTTCTTCTTTCCTCTTCATAGCATAATTTGACATTTATTGTCATGAATTTCTAATGGTTCAAAGGAGAGAATTGCATGTCTTAAAATAACATTTGAGTTTATTAAATAATATTTTCCTTTTGGACTTTAGAACAATGCTGCCTTTAGGAATTAATCAGAACATAAGTATCTTTCGTTTCAGAAAAATCTCTTTGTTATAATATCCTGTAGCTCAGAGTTCCCCAATATTTTTGGATTTGTGGATTGGCGATGGCAGGGGGTGCGTGCATGCATATAACTCCATTTGTGTGAGCATGTATGCGTGCCTGCCATTCACTTAAATAGAGTGCACACACTTGCCTGCTGCTCACACAAGTGAGGATACCCGTCCAGCAGTTTCTGCGGCCCAGTTGCAAACCTCTCACGGCCCACTCCTGGACCGTAGCTCACAGGTTGGGAGCTCCGCTGTAGCTTATAAAATCTACATAATTAAAAAATACCTATAATTTTACTTGCCCACTAGGCAGTATCTGCTTTATAGGACCTATTTTCATTTTTTTATTAATAACCTCGTTTCGTTCCAGCCTTCCCACAGTTACTGAGAGAATTGGAATTTGTTGCCTGTTGTACCCACAAATTATGACATGAGAGATTATTTTATTTAAAGGATAATTTTTGGGAAGAAGTGGTCTGTAACTGGGAAAACCACAACCATCAAAGGAACAGATATCTTCTGCTCTTTCAGTTACCCACTTCTGTCCATATAGGGTGGTGGAATCATCAAGAGTAGATTGGTGTGGCAGAGGGAACCAAGCATAGAAAATCCTGTTGCATTAGTAGAAGTCAGCTTGTACAACATTACATAGTTCTCTTTACCCTAAAGAGAACATTTTGTTAAAAATCGTCCAAATAGAGTGGATTAATGATTTTTAAAAAACAACCTCCAAGTAATTTATAGGGTAATAAAAGAATACTCCAGTATTTATTTATTTACACGGCTTAATATATAGTGGATTTAATAGATCCATTATATTTGTTTTGTTAGGACAATATGTATATCGTGTGCAGTACACATTGATCCAAACGTATAAAAGTGGAAATTGCTTGAAACTCTACTTTGTCCCATAGTACTTATACTATTTTGTAATTTAACAATATTCACTAAACTAAGGCATTTTATATAAATGTTTTTATTTAACATTTAAGAACATAAGCTCATTATCCACTTAATCAAAAAGTAATTTAAACCTATCGTCGTCATCATAGTTTGACAATTTTGCCCCTCAAACCTCAATAACATTGTGTATCTTTTTTTCCTATAAGAAATTTAAGATTAGAATTGAAGATCCACCTCGTCGAAAGCACATGGTGTTCCTAGGTGGTGCAGTTCTTGCAGACATCATGAAGGACAAAGACAACTTTTGGATGACCAGACAAGAGTATCAAGAAAAGGGAGTGCGTGTGCTTGAGAAACTTGGTGTGACTGTTCGATAAACTCAGAGGCTTTTCCCATCACTGTTTTGTTGTGGTCATTCCTTTATTTCCAATCTTTGAAGTCATTCAACTACACAAAGTGGAAAGGCCTGTTACTATCCTTAGACTCAAAGGCTAGGTTTCGTTCTGCTCCTTTTTGTTAGATATTTGATAACGTGGCTATATTTAACTACTTAATTGGACCACTTCTTTGCAAACAAAACAAGGCCAAGACCAGCCAGCTTACTGCATTATTTCTTTCCCAGTGAGCTGTTGGATAATTCCAATAAACTTCCCCCCACCTTTGCTTTATTGCTGTAATGCTATTAGCTTTTGTCCATAAGCTCATCATGGATCAAATACTTTTATTAGCATAAGGACTCAAAAAACGAATAGTTCTTGACTATCATGTGATTGTAGTGATTTATTTTTGATTCTTATGATTCTGCCTTGATCCTTATTTGCTGTTTGGTGAATTATTTTCTTACATAGGAATTCTGAAATTAAGTCAAATGACCAGCATCTTTTTTAAAAAAAATATCCCAGAATATTTTTAAGCTTAAGTACCATGATAAGTGGCTATGAACAGATGGAATCGGGCAGTAAAAGCTAAGGGGGAAAAAAATCAATATTACTCCTCCTTTAAAAAGTCAATAATTTGCTTGGCTGTTGCTACAAATTAGTAGCCCAAACTTTTTGCATTTTTTTCTTGGAAGTGTATTTTCCTACCCTGGGCAGTAGGAAATCTTTTTATGTTCTTGAATACATATAATTAGATCCTGCCACCCCACCCTCCTTTTGTTGTTTTGATACCATTTCTTCTTTCTTTGCTATTGGGCATAAAGGGTTATTGTTTTTTTTAAATGGGCAACATTAGAATGTCATCTGGGACTGGATTTCCTGGATATTATCTATTATAAGTAATATGTTTTAAAAAAATCTGTAAACTTGAATTATTGGTACATTACAAAAAATGGAATTGTATTAAATTTTGAACACAGTAAAAAAAATGGTGCCAAGTAATTCTTGCAAAAAAAAAAGTTATATGACTATTAAATGTTACTTAAAATCATCCACATATTTATATATGGAAATGTCTGTAGGTTATTAAAAAAGGAATCTTGAATTTGTGGCAGTTTTGTTGTGGAGGGGAGGAGAATCTCAAAATGTAGGCTTTTTGTTTGTCTGGTAAGTATTCAGCTCAATCTTGACTAGGAAAAAAGAGAACTAAAGCAAGTGTTTGAAATATTGTGTCATTACAGGCAAACATACCACTTGAAAACTATCACCCAATGGTATAAAATCTATCAGACAACAAGAAACAAAGTTATTTCTCACAAAGCTCTTCCTGGTCAATATATGATCCTTTCAACCATATATGCCTATAAAATACAAGCCTCTAAACATTTGGCTGGAGTAGCTTCAGGCAGCATAAACAACAGATAATTGAAGGAATTTGTCATATGAAATATGAAAAGTAATGTCTTTGTGTGTGTGTGTGTGTGTGTGTGTGTGTGTGTGTGTGTATATATATATATATATATATATATATATATATACACACACACTGTATATATAGATAGTGAAGGAAGAAAGGGGAGGGGCAGCTTGGAGAGGCAGCGAAAGGGTGTGTGGGATGGAAGAAAGGCGAGGGGGGCCCCTCTCCAAGCCCCCCCCCGCCTTTCTTCCTTCACACACACCCTTTCACTGCCTCTCCAAGCATCCCGCTAGCCTTGCTTCCTCTACCCACCCCCTTTCACTGCTCCTCCCCGCCCTCCGCCTCGCTTCTGAAGTTTGGGATTTTCCTAATGGATTTGCATGCATTATTTGCTTTTACATTGATTCCTATGGAAAAAATTACTTCTTACGAACTTTTCTACTTACGAACCTGGTCACGGAACGAATTAAGTTTGTAAGTAGAGGTACTACTGTACTTTACATGATATACGCATATTTAAATAAATGTATTTAAAGAATTTAGAGGGAGCTTCCTGATAATAGAGCCTACTACTGAAATTAGACAATAAGTCATCTTTAAAATAAAACACAGCATAAGCAGAAAAGTATGTCAGTATGTAAAAAAAAAAAGACAACCAACTTCAAAATATACTGCTCAAAAAAATAAAGGGAACACTTAAACAACACAATCTAACTCCAAGTAAATCAAACATCTGTGACATCAAACTGTCCACTTAGAAAGCAACACTGATTGACAATCAATTTCACATGCTGTTGTGCACATTCAACTTTGTACAGAACAAAGTATTCAATGAGAATATTTCATTCATTCAGATCTAGGATGTGTTCTTTGAGTGTTCCCTTTATTTTTTTGAGCAGTGTATATTAATTGCATGATAACAAGCAAAGTAAAAAACAATACCATAGGTTAACACAATTGTCCTATTATGACAATTCAGAAGGCACTTTCCCAAAATTTGCATGTGCAATAGAATCTCTTCTGTGGATGGAGCTTTCAATCAGAAATGGGAAAAAGACCTTTATATTTAACTTGCATTCAAAGCTTGCAGAAATATATTTAAATTTTAAAAAATGGTATTTATTAATTTCTTTAAAATCCAAAAAGCTGCAAAAAAATGATACCGTGTCATTTTTTTGTGTTACTCAAGGCTGCAAAAGTCAATGACCTGTTATACTGAGTTGTGGCCACAGACAATATTGTACATAGGCATTCTAAAGATTAGGAGTCCCATTAAGGGCTAAGGGGTTAAGAAATGACTTTGATTTTCCCAGGATCTGTTAAAGATGAATGAAACTAATTGCATACAAAATAACATGTATCTCCTCCCCACTCCAGCTCCAGTCTGAGACATTTAGCTGCTGATTTCTATTTTTACCAAGATAAGAAACAGTTTTAAATAACTTAGATTAGAGCCTAGACTTCATTATACAATAGATGGCCAAATCTAGCAGTATTTTGCCTTTAAGTGGAGACAGAACTGAATAAGTAAAAAAAGTTACTTTCCAGTCAGTAGCATTTTTAATGAGCAAATGCCTTTTGGTGATGTAAAATAATATGCAACAAACAAGTTACTTATCTGTACAGTTAACAGAGGTACAAATCTCTTGCAAAAAAAGATTAAATCATTAATATAAAAATAAAGAAATAGAAATTGTGGAGTATATAATAAATTTATGTTTTCAAAAAGGAGAGTTCAGGGCTTGTCACCATAATGAAAATGATCATGTTTCTAAGTTCTCAAATTAACCTCAAGAACATCCTATATAGAATTTACTACAGCTTTATTTTATTGTGTGTTAGACTTCCAAAATTTCCATCCTCAAAATAGTTAGACCCTTCCCATATAGAATCAAGAATTTTATTTATATATCATGACTAGACAACCTGTACCTGGTTGAGCCATCATTTCAGAGATATTTCATTCCCTAAACAAAGAAACAGAATGACTTAAAAGTGGGCAAGAAAGCAGTGGGAGCAGGAGTGTCTTCTGACTTCTTGCTGGTTTCCCCATTGAGTTTCCTTGTGGAAATCTGACAAGGAGCATTGATAATCTCCCCTTCTGTTTCCTTCCCAGCAGGCAGGTAAGTGGCTGCTGGGTGGGGGAGAAAGAAAGACATTGTGAGACTGGCTGGGAAACTGTCACAGAACATTGAAAATTTAGATATGTGACTGCAAGGGCAGCACAGCAGAAGTAGCACTGAAACAGCTACAATTTCCACAAATTTCATCTCCTAGGGAATCATGGGTCCCAGATTCTAGATATATTCGCTGATTTGCGGTACCTTGGTTCAAAAAGTGTTGCCCTATGAGTCACTATTTCCAGTTAAAGGTCATGACGAGTTGTATTGGTATATATTTATTTAGCATATGGTACATTAGTCGAGAGATTACAGTGTTAGTAAGGGAGTAGTTGTTCGGCTGCCTAAGGTTACTAGTCCATTGGTTCATACTCTTGCACTGTCCAGGATACACAATGGTGTGAATTAGTTCTACACTCAGAATGGTTAATGGTATTTCGCAGCAACATCTGGGGTTTTCCCCTCTACTGGCGTTTTCTTGTATTTTAGCAGGTTGGACACTGGTTGGTCTTAAAGAAAAAGGCTGACTCTGGAACATACTTGTGTACATGTATTTATCACCACGAACAGAGATAAGCCTCATTAGCATCATTAGGGGCATGGGGTGAGATATCATCAATACGCTGATGATACCCAGCTGTACATCTCCACCCCATGTCCAGTCAACGAAGCAGTGGAAGTAATGTACTGGTACCTGGAGGCTGTTAGGGTATGGATGGGTGTCAACAGACTCAACCCTGATAAGACGGAGTGGCTGTGGGTTTTGCCTCCCAAGGGCAATTCCATCTGTCCATCCATCACCCGGGGGGGGGGGGAATTATTGACCCTTGGGTGTTCTCAGTCCACAGCTAACATTAGAGAACCATCTTTCAACTGTGGCAAGGGCATTTGGCCAGGGTCGCCTGGTGCACCAGTTGCGGCCCTACCTGGACCAGGAGTCACTGCTCACAGTCACTCACACCCTCATCACCTCAAGGTTCGACTACTGTAACGCTCTCTACAAGGGGCTACCTTTGAAAAGTGTTCGGAAACTTCAGATCGTGCAGAATGCAGCTGCGAGAGCAATCATGGGCTTTCCCAGATATGCCCATGTCACATCAACACTCCGCAGTCTGCATTGGTTGCCGATCAGTTCCTGGTCACAATTCAAAGTTTTGGTTATGACCTATAAAGCCCTTCATGACATCGGACCAGAATAAATGCGGGACTGCCTTCTGCCGCACAAATCCCAGCAACTGATTAGGTCCCACAGAGTTGGCCGTCTCCGGGTCCCGTCGACAAAACAATGTTGTCTGGCAGGACCCAGGGGAAGAGCCTTCTCTGTGGTGGCCCCGACCCTCTGGAATCAACTCCCCCCGGAGATTAGTACTGCCTCCACCCTCCTTGCCTTTCGCAAACTCTTAAAAACCTACCTCTACCACAAGGCATGGGGAAATTGATTCCCCCTGTCCGTTTCGCTTTATGCATGGATTGTTTGGGGTGTATGACTCTTTTTTATATTTAGGGTTTTTAACTGTTCTTTTTAATAATTGGATTTGTACTGTGCTTTGCTGTTGTGAGACACTCTGAGTCTTTGGAGAGGGGCGACATTCAAATGTAATAATAAATAAATAAATAAAATCTAATGATCCAGAATAATTCTCAATTATACACATGGGATTAGAAAGAATGGGGGGAAATTTTGGGTTAGAACTGTATAGGTAATCTTTGATTTACAACGGTTTAGTGATCATTCAATGTTAAAATGGCACGGGGAATAATGGTTTATGACTGTTTTGCAGAGTTAAAAACCTCTGCAGCAGCCCCACGATCATACGATTGAAATTCAAATGCTTGGCAACTGGTCCATATTTATGACCACTGCTGTGTCCCAAGGTCATGTGATCACCTTTTGAGACCTTACAAGCGAAGTCATTGGGGAAGCCAGATTTATTTAACCAGGTTACTAACTTGCTAGCTGCAATGGTTCGCTTAACAATTGTGTCAAGAAAAGTTGTAAAATGGGGCAAAACTCACTTAACAAATGTCTCACTTCACAACATAAATTTTGTGCTCGATTGCAGAGGTGATGCGATGATCCCAGTTGGTCCATGCCTGTTGGTTGTAAGAGAGCTGGTTGCAAAGGGAGCGTGAGGCAAGTATTAGCCATCTCTTTTCGTCCCAATGTAAACATGAAAAATTCCAGCCAAATCCAGACATGACAACTTCATCCATTCTGTATCATGTCTAGCTATTGCAGCTACCTTTGTCTACTGACAAAAGATAGGCTGGTAGAAAAAAATAAGTTATAGACAGTTTTAGAAACTAAATGTTTTGAGGAATCAACATCTTGTCCCCTCTTCTATGAGTGTCAGACATCAATTGGATCAAAGACAGGGTCTAGTATGCTGCCTTCCTCTCCTTCCCAGACCTCAGCGCCCATGGCCATACACATGGAGCTGTTTTCTTGAATGCAAGCAAAAACAAAACCATCTGCAGATGGCATCAAAGAACAAGGGATGAAGCCCGTATTAACTATTAGCTTTAATTCAATTGAATAGAGATCTTCATGATTTGTACTTGGATGGGAATCCACCAGCATGGGAGAACCACAGCCTAATTGGGAAGTAGGGGAAAAAAACACAGAAGAAGAAAATGGCAAATAGTACTTATGGTTTGTGTAATCTCCAGAAGTCAAACATTCTGCTCAGAAATAACTTCCCCTGACTTCAGTGGGACTCAGCTCCAGAGGAGTGTGTTTGAGATTATGGAGAATTCATGCATAGGTGTAAGGATTTTGCAATGTGCTTGTTAACAAAAATTCTGGCCTGAGCTTCAGGTTAGGAAATATCAGGATGAGTAAGCACACAACATGAACCAGTTCTTCTGATTGAACGATTGATATGTGCGGTACTCTATCCTTTGTCCTAAAGACAATAACATCAAACTTTAGGCAGTAAAGTATTTCAGTTCTGCTTTACTCATATAATTGTGCTGTATCCTCTTGGCATTGCTTCTGGTTGAGCTCTTTCATACTTCCTTCCTTCTTCCATACATAATTATCCAGAAAGCCGTTCTTTGTAAAGTCAGCAGATTTCTCACGGCTGATGTGTTTGTTACCTGTCATTTGCATATGGTAATCACTTTATCTGCATGCTTTCCTCCCCCATCTGGAGACATTTGGGAAATTCAACATCCTGGAGATTGAATTTCTGCATGTCCAGGGAAAAGAGAAAAAATATGTTCAGAAGCTGATGTTTTGCTCTCTGAAAATGAATAAAATACATGCCAAAAAAAGGAGGAGTGCAGGAACTGAGCAGTTGTCTGTTATCTTTCCAAGCTCTTCATTGCTGGAAAAAGAGAGGAACTGGAGAAAATGACACTTAGGTGCTGTTTGTTTATTACATAGAAACATAGAAGTCTGACGGCAGAAAAAGACCTCATGATCCATCTAGTCTGCCCTTATACTATTTTCTGTATTTTATCTTAGGATGGATATATATTTATCCAAGGCATGTTTAAATTCAGTTACTGTACTGTGGATTTATCTACCACGTCTGCTGGAAGTTTGTTCCAAGGATCTACTACTCTTTCAGTAAAATAATATTTTCTCATGTTGCTTTTGATCTTTCCCCCAACTAAGTTCAGATTGTGTCCCCTTGTTCTTGTGTTCACTTTCCTATTAAAAACACTTCCCTCCTGGACCTTATTTAATTCTTTAACATTTAAATGTTTCGATCATGTCCCCCCTTTCCCTTCTGTCCTCCAGACTATACAGATTGAGTTCATTAAGTCTTTCCTGATAGGTTTTATGCTTAAGACCTTCCACCATTTTTGTAGCCCGTCTTTGGACCCGTTCAATTTTGTCAATATCTTTTTGTAGGTGAGATCTCCAGGACTGAACACAGTATTCCAAACGTGGTCTCACCAGCGCTCGATATAGCGGGATCATAATCTCCCTCTTCCTGCTTGTTATACCTTATTTATGTAATTATATTACTTATTTATGTAATTATATTTCTATGCCGCCTGACTCCCTAGGGACTCAGGGCAGCTCACAACAAAAACGAACATGAATCAGTATAAAAATATTTCAATTTAAAATAATTGCAGCCATCCATACATTCATGGGCCGACCTTGCTAGTCATCCCCGCAAGGTCAAAGGGCTGTAAAGGTAATAACCAACCTCTTGAATTGCGACTGGACACTGATAGGAAGCCGGTGGAGCTCCTGAAGAATGTAGTGTGGGCTTGTGCAGCTGCATTCTGGACCAACTGTAGTCTCTGAACACTCTTCAAGGGTAGTCCCATGTAGAATGCATTGCAATAATCCAGCCATGAGATGATAAGGGCATGAGCGACCATGGTAAAAGTCTCTCGATCCAAGTAGGGTCACAATTGGTGCACTTGTCAAACCTGTGAAAAGGTCCCCCCAGCTCAGTGGTTCTCAACTTGGGGGTCGAGACCCCTTTGGGGGTCGAAGGACCATTTCACAGGGGTTGCCAAAGACCATGGGAAAAGACAAATTTCCCATGGTGTTAGGAACTAAAGCTTCTATTCTGGCGCCTTGGAACGTATTTTTACAATCCAACCAATCAGGCGTTTACAATGGGGGGGGGTCCCTCTGACCTTTCAGCCAATCTGCTTAAAGCCCTGTTGGGAAAATTGGTGCTAGGCTTATGGTTGGGGGTCACCACAACATGAGGAACTGAATCAAGGGGCCGCGGCATTAGAAAGGTTGAGAACCACTGCCCTAGCTGCAGCTGTTGGGTTAAAGAATATGGACAGTCTATTTCTTCAGGCTGTAGACTTGTCTGGTAAAATAATTAACAGTAAGACAGATGCAGAGGAAGGCATCATCACATCTGTACAAAGCAGGATGGCTGGAACAGCCCAGAGGAGGAATTGAAGAGGGAATCCCCACTAGCTGTACAGAAGGACAGGGGTTGCCAAGAGCAGTCAAACTGATTTAGGAAGAAAAGCTGAGAAAATAATTTCACCTCTAATTGTTTAGGGGTGAGGGGGAAGAGGAAGAGGAGGAAGAGAATAGAGATTCCAAACCAGTTTTCAATATTCACACACATACCCCACACACTTCTTATATGGTTGCCTCCGAAACAGGGAATATAAATCAAAAACAGAAAGCTTAAAATCCTCAAATTACAATCCTCAGCTGTATATCATCAATAGACAATTGCAAAAGATGTTAGGAGTTGCAGTCCAGCTACATCTGGAGAACTTCCTCTGAAACAGCAGAACTAATAAATCCAGTTTCTTTCAACAAAAGAATGTGCTGTAGTTTACAAACAGAACATGGATAAATAATATCCTTCATTTTGAACAAGTTCTCCCTCATAATTCCCAAAACAAACAATAGGAAAATAATAAATGGCACTTACCATACATGGAAAGGTAGACAGGGAGAAGGCTGAGATTTATAGGTACTGTAGTTCTAGGATTTGTGAGAATTTATCTTTAACTCTTTAATGATAGAAGCACTAAATATTCTCCCACATCAATAAAACTATGGAAATGTAAGAGGAATTTTATGTGGCCAGGGATAAAAACACTGTGAATTCAGGTGAATTCTGGCACTCAGATTCTTTCATTCAAAATTCTTTAACTCTAAATGGATCCAGTTTAATACCACATAACCTTTGCTAGTTGGGGGATGTTAACATATACAGTACAGTGGTCCCTCGATTTTCGCGGGTTCAAACTTTGCGAAACGGCTATACCACGGTTTTTCAAAAATATTAATTAAAAAATACTTTGCGGTTTCCCCCCCTATACTACGGTTTTTCCCGCCCGATGATGTCATACGTCATCACCAAACTTTCGTCCACCTTTAATAATTTTTTTTAAAACAAACTAGTAAATAAACATGGTGAGTAATAATCTAAATGGTTGCTAAGGGAATGAGAAATTGCAGTTTAGGGGTTTAAAGTGCTAAGGGAAGGCTTGTGATACTGTTCATAGCCAAAAATAGTGTATTTACTTCCGCATCTCTACTTCGCTGAAATTTGACTTTTGCGGGCAGTCTCGGAACGCATCCCCCGCGAAAATCGAGGGAACACTGTATATTTATTTCATGAATCTGAAGTCCGTTTGCCCACTCAAGATTCTGGTTTGCTTTTAATATTACACTCATGATTAGTTTTTGGTGTTGGTCTTTAAAAAGCTTTGGCTTCTTTTAGTACTAAAAGTATCAAATCTAATCAATTTAAACAAGCAAAGAAGCACATAATTTTCATTGAAAGTGGGGGTGTCTTTCAACTCCCATTAGATGCAACTAGCATGGCCGGCAATTAAACTTTACAGCATTGTAGCCCAGAGGCTCTTAATTCATTCAAGTATAACACATCCCTCAACACGTCCTTCCAGATGCTACTAAGTCACTTGCAGGCAGCCTGGCCCAAGGCAAGGATTACTGTAAATTGTTCATAAACTGGGAGAGTCATGTTAACAAGGTTAGCCAATGAATAGGCATAGCAACTAAATCAGCCAATGGGAGCTAACCACTTCTGAGTCTGTGCAGAGAATCGAAACTGGAACTTAAGCTTAAGGCTGGGTGTGGCTCCAGGTATCCACTCTATACTCTCTCACTCTGAATTCTGCTGAAATGAAACTAATTCTCCTGCTTGTTTTTACCTGTAACTGACTGAAGAAGAATTCTAATTGTGGCATTGTAAATATATATACTGCTAAATATATATATATAAAGGGAACACTCAAATAACACATCCTAGATCTGAATGAATGAAATATTCTCATTGGATACTTTGTTCTGAACAAAATTGAATGTGCGCAACAGCATGTGAAATTGTCAATCAGTGTTGCTTCCTAAGTGGACAGTTTGATTGCACAGAAGTTTGATTTACTTGGAGTTGCTGTATATTGGGTTGTGTGTTCCCTTTATTTATTTTTTTTGAGTAGTGTATACATACATACATACATACATACATACATACATACGGCCAGAACAAGGCCGAAATAGCGCTATCCTAGTCTCCCTTAATTTTAAATATTCAGCAAAAATATGTGATGCATATATATAATATATATTATGTTTATAAAGACGTTATTGAATCCAGCTGAATCAGTCATCTGTGTGCACTTCTGGTTTTGATTTTGGCAACAAACTTTAATAGAAATGGCATCTCATGACAGCAGAAGATACGTTGTTTCCTCTCCTGCTCTCTAATCCTTATTGAACTGGTTTTATTCATCCCACATTTTAAAGATGGTGTGTTATACTTATGCAAGTATAACAGAACTTCTGGTCTTTTGCTCATAAGTGTTCTAAATTACCATCCTAAAAGAGTATTTGTCATAGAAATGGCTTGTGATACCATGTCAGCCATGTGAAAGGAGTAGCTATCTTACCCAAGAATTTGGTATGCTTTTCCTATAAAACTTATTAATAGCACTTATTAATCACGGAGTGTAATAATGAAATTATGTTTGCAACATTGTCTTGCCACTTTTTCTCACGTTCTTATCCACATATATGCTTCTTAAGTTTCCCACCCATTCTTCAGATGAAGTTCCATGCCAACAATACATAGGGAGCTTATGACTTACAATAATGATGAGATTTAAAACTGAAATAATAATTTTGTTGTGGTTAGCTCTGCCCCAGCTCCTGCCCCAAGGAATGTGGAGGTGGATGTGGGGGAAACATCCACATGCCGCAGGCCTGTTTTGCTCCCAGTGGAATCTGCTGATGAAGCCTCCTCTGACCAAGGAAGCGTGAGTGACAGGGAAGAGGGGAGTTTGGCAGACAGCCCAGGAGGTCAGTCATCTGTATCATCCCTGGATTCTGAACAAGAATTAATGACACATCCACGCATGCGTAGAGTGATGCATAGGAGACAACAACTGAAGGATTATTACAAGAAATAATGAGGCCACCTGTGGTTGGGTGGGGCTGCTGTAATTAGTGCTACAGATAAAAGTGCAGCCAGGTGTTTTAGCCTTATGCCAGTTTATCTGATTCATTGTTTCATCAAGATCGTGGCTATTGCTGTTCAGGATTGGGTGTGTGGACTCTCTGGACTTTAGAATTGGACTCAATTTCCCAGTTATTGGGTGAACAATTGGACTGCATTTAACCTGTGCCTTGTGTGTACCAGAAAATCCCTTTGACATTTAAAAAGGGAGCTGTTTCTGTTTTTCTGTTTATAAAAACTTTTGGGGTTTCCTTTTATCATGTGGTGTGTGTCTTCCTGGACTAATTACCCTGTAATTACGGGTGGTTGAGACACGCCAGCAGAACAATTTTCAAATGGATTCTGGCACAAGATTCAAAATAACTGTCCATTCTAAGTGTTTTGTTTCTCAGCTACAACTTCTAAGGGTGTCCACGGGTATAAAAGATTTAAGACATCTCTTCCATTCTCTGTTAGGGGTTCGCATGCTGCTCTCAAGTGGAAATTAAGATATTTGCAGCCCAGATGTGAATGCATTAGAGCAGTGTTTCCCAACCTTGGCAATTTGAAGATATTTGGACTTCAACTCCCAGAATTCCCCAGCCAGCGAATGCTGGTTGGGGAATTCTGGGAGTTGAAGTCCAGATATCTTCAAGTTGCCAAGGTTGGAAACACTGCATTAGAGAGTAAAAAAACAGAGCATCTGATAACCAAAGATAAAATTAACACCCTGAACCTGATGAAGCCACCAATGCTATTGACTGGAAACAAGTAGCAGGAAGCATGGATGTGTCAGAAGGGGGAATGGAGGAAACGAGACCTGTGAAACCAATAAAAGAAGCAATGTTCTAATATTTACCCTCATGGAACTTTATTAGAAAGTCTTCCTGTATTCTGTTCATTGTATGTGACCATTTAAGTATAGCATTTGGATTTACTGGGATGTAAACGCTCAGCTCCATTCAGTTGCCCCAACTCTTCCTGAATTAAGAGATTACAGGGTCATAATTTTTTTTTTTTAAATGGATTTACTGGAATGGCTGTAGGGTCTTCTTAATAGCTCTGTCTGGACTTACAACAGTTCCAAAATGCACCAAGCATTTCCCAATCCACAATGTACTGAGCGCAGTATACTGTCTTTTCTTGCAGAACTAATACAATTCCAAATTGCTCCTACCATAGAGTTAGTATATTTATGTTTATGTAGTATGTTTATTGGCACACACATACATACAATTAATACCAACCAGACTCTCTACTTCACCAGACTTCACCATTATATTTAAAATATCTTCATTATTTTTATAAAAAGGGTCTGTGCTTTTGTCACCATTGCTCTTGCTGAGATGATACATTTTAGCATAACTCTCAGAAACCTGTGTTTGACAATGGGCCCACCTACTTTAAAAAAAAAGACAATTAATCCTAAAACTAGATAATCCCCCAGTTTGCTTTCCAAAATGTAGACATTCTGATACTGGCTATTTGCACGATGTCAGCCATTTTCCGAGGACACCATTTTATGTTACATAGAAACATAGAAGACTGATGGCAGAAAAAGACCCCATGGTCCATCTAGTCTGCCCTTTCACTATTTCCTGTATTTTATCTTACAATGGTTATATGTTTATCCCAGGCATGTTTAAATTCGGTTACTGTGGATTTACCAACCACGTCTGCTGGAAGTTTGTTCCAAGGATCTACTACTCTTTCAGTAAAATAATATTTTCTCATGTTGCCTTTGATCTTTCCCCCAACTAATTTCAGATTGTGTCCCCTTGTTCTTGTGTTCACTTTCCTGTTAAAAACACTTCCCTCCTGAACCCTATTTAACCCTTTAACATATTTAAATGTTTCGATCATGTCCCCCCTTTTCCTTCTGTCTTCCAGACTATACAGATTGAGTTCATTAAGTCTTTCCTGATACGTTTTATACTTAAGACCTTCCACCATTCTTGTGGCCCGTCTTTGGACCCGTTCAATTTTGTCAATATCTTTTTGTAGGTGAGGTCTCCAGAACTGAACACAGTACTCCAAATGTGGTCTCACCAGCGCTCTATATAAGGGGATCACAATCTCCCTCTTCCTGCTTGTTATACTTCTAGCTATGCAGCCAAGCATCCTACTTGCCTTTCCTACCGCCTGACCACCCAACTCTCGACCATGTTTGGAGAGTTCCAGATGAAACCAGAAACACAAACAATAATGTTGTCTATCAAAGAATACTTTACTACTCTCCCATATTTATCTTGGAATCTGCAATTCTTATGAAGAGATAAATGTTTAATATAAAGCATTATCCAAAGAATATTTACACATTTGTTTCAATAGAGTGGGCCTTCTCTGGGTCCTGTCGACTAAGCAATGGCAGGGACCAGGGGAAGAGCTTTCTCTGTGGTGGCCCCGGACCTCTGGAACCAACTCCCTCCAGAGATCAGAACTGCCCCCACCCTCCTCGCCTTTCGCAAGTTGTTGAAAGCTCACCTTTGCTGCCAGGCATGGGGAAATTAACATCTCCCCTAACTACTTTGGTTTATGTATGGTCTGATTGGGTTGCGTGGTTATTTTATTATAAGGGTTTTTAAATTGTGTTTTTAAATATTGGATTTGTACATTGTACAGGGGCAGCATACAAATCTAAATAATAATAATAATAATAATAATTGTTATTAATAATAATATTAATACTAATAATACTAATACTACTACTACTAATAATAATAATGTTCTGTCGGGCTCTCTGGTAGAATCCTCCCGAAAATTCAAAGGTACAAATTTCAGACACACACACGTTTGAAAATTCAAAACAACGTTCTTTATAACGGAAATTCAAATAAACTAAGCACTCTTTTTGTATAGCAAAGAGCACTCGTCTCCAAACAACCTGGTAATTTGTACAAGTCCCTTATCAGTTCTTAGATATTTAGCTTGCAGTTGTGAGGCAATTCACAGTCCTTCTTCTTTCACAAAGTGAAACACACTTTGCTCTGCTTTAGTTTCAAAGCGGGGGGAAATCAACACACAAAGGTCGAAGTCAGCAAGACAGGCACAAAACACAATGATCAGATAATCCTCCACAATGGCCAAAACCACACGCTGCTATTTATAGCAGCCTCACTAATTACAACAGCCCCACCCAACCACAGGTGGCCTCATTTTCTTTGATAATAATCTCTCAGTTGTTGCTTCCTATGCATCGCTCTCTGCATGCGTGGCTGTATCATTAACTCTTGTTCCAAATCCAAGGAGGAGACAGATAATTGATCTCCTTCTGAGCTGTCTGCCAAACTCTCCTCCTCCCTGTCACTCATGTCTTCTTGGACAGAGGAGCCTTCATCAGCAGATTCCACCAGGAGCAAAACAGGCCTGCGGCATGTGGATGTCTCCCCCACATCCACATTCCTTGGGGCAGGAGCTGGGCCAGAGCTAACCACAACAAATACTACTACTACTGCTACTGCTACTACTACTACTACTACTACTACTACTAATAATAATAATAATAATAATAATAATAATAATAATTATTATTATTATTATATTGTAATTATTGAAACTACTCTCCAGACACTTTCTACCTGCAGTATTCTTTCAGGGGAAAACCAACAATGAAAGTACAACCTCCTGGCAACAATGAATAGCTTAGAGCTGACTTCAAGATTGCTTGTCAGGAATATTATTGAGTAGGGCAAGGTATAAATTGATCTACAGGTTGCCCTTAGCTTATGACTACAACTAGGACCAGAATTTCCATTGCAAACTGAGGTGGTTGTTAAATGAGTTGCCCCCAATTTTACCACCTTTTAACCAAGGTCATTCAGTTAATCACTGTGAATCCCAATTCCCCCATTGTTTTTTGCTTGTGAGAGGCCAGCTGAGAAGTTTGCAAATGACGATCATGTGACTCCGGGAATCTGCAAATGTCATAAACAAATGCTGGTTGCTAAGTGCCTGATCATGTGACTGTGGGATGCTGTAATGATGGTAAGTGTGAGAACCAGAAGTCATTTATTTTCAGTGCCATTGTAACATTCAATGGCTGCTAAATGACTGCTTATAAGTCAAACATTGCCTGTATTCTGTTTCCTGTTTACCTGAGTCCTCCCCAACTCCCTATGTTGTCAATCCATCAAGGATATGAATCAAGAGGGAGGGAGTTCTATTTACCTTCCCTAACAGTCAGTGATGGGCTACCAAAATTTTTACTACCACACTGTGGGCGTGGCTTATGCATTTTGTTTCAACATCTTTCAGTGCAAATTGGGTGCTCTGGGGTGGAGCTCCAAATTTTGCTACTGGAACTGTGTTCCTGCCCATTCCCATAGGTGCCCATCACTGCTACCGGTTCACATTGTGTCAGAAATTGTGTGTTTTGCCACCCCGCGGCACATTGCGGAAATGGCCCTCTGCTCATGTGCACAGGATTCTTTGCAAGCTGCTTTCGAAAAGTGGCAACCAAAGGACCGGTTGGGAGTGTGCCAGCCAGCCATTGCCGGCGATTCAGCGAGCAGGGGACAAATTCCTACCACCAGTTTGGGCAAACTGGAACTGGCAACAGCCCACCATTGAGCTGAATTCTTTAGATGAAAAGATATTAATCCCAGGAAATTGTTGGAAGGACTCATGTTCTTCTACTGAATTAATCCATTTCTGGACAACCAGTACCAACCTTGCCTCTGGATATGCAGGGAATTTTTGTAGTTTCAGTCCCAATGCCCCTAAAAACCTCTAAGGTGGAGAAAACCAGGGGTGGGCTACTGCCCAGATGGGGGGGAACACAGTGGGGTAGCGAAAGTGGAGCTCTATCCCAGAGCACCCCATTTGCACTGAAAGATTGATTGATTGATTTATTTATTTATTAGATTTGTATGCTGCCCCTTTCCATAGACTCGGGGCGGCTCACAACACAATAAAAACAGTTTATAACAAATCTAATAATTTACAATATTAAATATTTAAAAACCCCATTATTAAACAGACATACACACAAGCATACCATACATAAATTGTATAGGCCTGGGGGAGATATCTCAGTTCCCCCATGCCTGACAACAAAGGTGGGTTTTAAGGAGTTTGCGAAAGGCGAGGAGGGTAGGGGCAGTTCTAATCTCTGGGGGGAGCTGGTTCCAGAGAGTCGGGGCCGCCACAGAGAAGGCTATTCCCCTGGGGCCCGCCAACCGACATTGTTTAGTTGACGGGACCCGGAGAAGGCCCACTCTGTGGTACCTAATCGGTTGCTGGGATTCGATGTTGATGTGGAAAGAAAATTCAGGGCGTCCTGCATAAGCCATGCCCACAGTGTGGTAGTAAAAATATTGGTATCCCTTCACTGGAGAAAACTGCCCTAAACCCCGTCCGTACTATCAGTATCATTTGAGGGTGCGATTGTTGAGATTCTGTGTTTTAGCCCACCATGAATCAGAAGAATGTGTATGGTTTTGAGGCCAATCCAGCCGAGATGGTGGTCTGAGGGAAAACTCTTCCTGTAGATACACACAGGAAGTCTGAGCAGAGCAACTGCAAATGTTTAGCACTGTTAAAACAAGGGATGCTGTTTAAAGAGTTTCCCCAGCTCTGGGCCTTGCTGTACTTTTCCCTCTGGGCAGAATAACCTCTGCCTTTAACTTCCTTTCAAGAGGGATGGCCGTCTGAAGGAGGGAAGAAGACCCTCTATATACATCTCTGCCTAGCAACAGGGCCACAAGTGTAATGGAAGGACCATATGTCAAAAGACGAATTGCCTATAATGAGAACTGCGGCATTTTGAGGGGGGGGGGAGGCAGTGGAAATGGGACAGCTATGCGGGAGCTGTGGCCTCCTAAAGCGCCATCCCATTGAGCAAGCTGAACTTAAACATATTTCCCAGAACTGCAAAACAATGAATAGCCATATTGTTCAAGATTACAATTAGGGGCTGACCTCCTCCTTTGCCTGGGGGCCGGGGGGAGGAAGATTTCTTTCTGCTTTGGGGGCAGAAGTGGGGGATTCCTGGCTACATCCTTCACAGGCAGCTCCAGGGGGACTCCAGGGAGGGAAGGAGGGAGGGAGGGAGGTCGAAGGAAAGCCGGCTGGAAGGAAGTTGTGCAGGATAAGTAGAAAGAGAGCTCAAGACAGGACATCAGATCGGCAAAATGGGATCCATTTAAATCCTAGCAGCTTTTATGGGTTCATCCAGTTTTAAAAATGAATCACCCCCACCCCCATCATCATTAAAAAACAAATACAAGCGGGCAAGGTCGAGTCTAAAAATGTCCGCAGCATGCTTCTATCTATGCAGAGACTCTCCTAATCCAGCCATATTCCCCTGGTTATTTATTCATTAGTATAAATAGAACATTTTCAGAATATGTGGATCTAAGTTTATTAGGAGTTACAATCCAGGAAAAAAATCCCCCCACCCCTCCCATGTTCAAGTTTGAAACATAAAGGCCTTGAGAGTCGATGCAGTGAAGTATTGTGACCACATGCAAATAGGTTGATTGTGCGTACATGAAACAAGCAGCCAAGCTCTGTTAAGGAGTGTGCAGAACCCTTGAGTTACGAAGGGCATGCACAGAGGAAACATGGGATTCCAGCAGATATCCAGGAGGTATGAGTAATTATTCATTCATACAAAATACAGTGGTACCTCTACTTACAAACGCCTCTACTTACGAACTCTTCTAGATAAGAACCGGGTGTTCAAGATTTTTTTTGCCTCTTCTCAAGAACCATTTTCCACTTAAAAACCCGAACCTCTCTAACTGGAAAAGGTGGGGAGAAGCCTCCGTGGGGCCTCTATAGGAATCTCCTGGGAGGAAACAGTGCCAGAAAAGGTAGAGAGAAGCCTCCATGGAATCTCTCTAGGAATCTCCTGGGAGGAAACAGGGCTGGAAAAGGTGGAGAGAAGCCTCCGTGGGGCCTCTCTAGGAATCTCCTGGGAGGAAACAGGGCCAGAAAAGGCAGGGAGAAGACTCTGTGGGGCATCTCTAGGAATCTCCTGGGAGGAAATGGCCTCCACCCTCCTTGTGGTTTCCCCAAACGCACACATTATTTGCTTTTACATTGATTCCTATGGGAAAAATTGCTTCTTCTTACAAACTTCTACTTAAGAACCTGGTCACGAAATGAATTGAGTTCATAAGTAGAGGTACCACTGTACATTAAAGTGTGTAAAAATAGTGTTCACTTTAGAAATAGCACAGTCAAGTTAAACAGTCCGGTCATACACATTCAAATCAGTCGATATATTTCTATACAACAATAATATTACAAGCCTGTCTTTGTCTTACATATCAGACATACATTACAGCTCACAAATACATCAAACTAACAGAGAGCTTACTACATCAGTCTTAGAAAATCAGCAGAGAGCAGAGAGAGAGAATCATGCTTCTGGCTCCTTCTTATAGCAATTTGCACACTACCTTTCAAAGCTATAGTACTTGAATACAAACAAAGATTCATTGTTAGCTTGTTTATATACTGCAAACCCAACTGTTTTGTACATAGTATTAACAAGCATTAATAAGGAAAATGGGACAGCGCAGTTTTAAATTGTCATTCCGCAGTGTTTTATGTGAGTCATAGAGGACAGGGGATGAGCATTGCATCCAAATTTGATACACCCATTGTACATATAACCCTTTCCATGGTTACAGAAGATGGTCAACTGTTTTGAAGGTGGAAGAGGGCTCTATGCCTCAACTGTAGATAAAGCGGTAAAACCATCTTCTAGGAGAAGGGAAAATTTTACTCCAAATATCCATCCATCATTGGAAAAGGCTTCAGGAATAAACCTTGAGGCAAAGGAGCTGGAGTCCCAGAAGCAGTTCATGATTATGTACAGCCACGTTCTGATAACTCCTGCGATATAGCTGGAACCAATTGTATTAGCGTTGCCATTCCATTTGAATTTTTCAGCCACGTGGAGAGGAGGGATCTGCTGCTTGGGTAACAGTCTATCCTCCATACTAACCTACCCAGGCCTTGTGCTCTAGAGAGGATACTCCAGCTTTGCATACAGAGCTTTAGGAACTCTTTCCAGAGCACAATATCATAGTCTTTCGAGACTGAAGGATGCCAATTATGATGATGACATATAAACAAGAGGTTGTGGCAAACAGTGAAAGGAACTCCAAACTACTTTTTCAGATGTTAGCATTATAACATAACACACCAGAGGTGAAATCCAATTTTTTTTACTACATGTTCTGTGGGTGTGGCTTGGTGGGCATGGCTTGGTGGGCACGGGATGGGAAGGATACTGCAAAATCTCATTCCCTCCTTACTGTGGGGTCAGCCAGAGGTGGTATTTGCTGGTTCTCCGAAGTACTCAAAATTTCTGCTACTGGTTCTCCAGAACCTGTCAGAACCTGCTGAACACACAAGAAAGGAGAAGCAGGAGTATTTAAACACACAGGACCCGCGATGGCACAGTGGTTAAAATGCAGTGTTGCAGACTAACTCATTGCTCACTCCAGGAGTTCGATTCTCACTGGCTCAAGGTCTTCCACCCTTCCAAGATTGGTAAAATGAGGACCCATTTTGTTTGGGCAACATGCTGGCATTTACAGCCTTAGAGAGGACTGTATGGCACTATGAAGCGGGATAGAAGTCTAAGCGCTATTGCTGTTTCACTTTTATTGTTCATAGAATTACAACCCTAACATCAGCATCCATGATCAATTCCTTAAAACTTGCTTCCATCCTTCCTCTTCCTCTTGATCTTTAAACAAGGTTTCCCAGCCTGAAGTTAGGATAATCTTTGATTCAACATAGCAATATTGAATTATCATTATGCACATTACATAAGCGCACCATTGTGCCTACCGTCCCTGTCCTACTGTCTTCTTTTATCATTACTTACTATTTATGTTAAGCTTATACAAACTACAATCCTATACTTGTTCGACTAAATAAATATAAATGAACAAACAAACAAATAAATATTATTTCACAAGTAATAGGTGTAAACCAGTAGAGGGTTGTAAATCCCGTAGCTCCCGGTTTGCTCGCGCATGGTGCATCCTGGGCAAGTGGGCGGAGCAACTGGATCAACCCACTGCTGATGTAAACTTAGATAGACTCGTGTTCAGTTCATCATTCACAGGAGTATAATAAATTTTATTTATTTTTTATTTTATTTATTTTTTTGTATTTTTATATGTAATAAAAACAAAAATAAAATGCTAAAAAAATAATATTTTTTAAAATCTTAGCCTGGTAGTATTCTAAGAAAGATAAACCGGAATAACCCCAAATACAATATCCTGAGTTATAGGTAGCTCTTGATTTATGACCACAACTGGGCCCAAAATTTCCATTGCTAAGCAAGGCAGTTGTTAAATGAGTTTTCTTGTCACCACTGTTAAGTGAATTACTGCAATTGTTAAGTGAATCACATTTTGCTTGTTGGAAGCTGGCTGGGAAAGATAAAAATTGTGATCAGATGACCCTGAGACAATGCGACTGTTATAAAGTACATGCCAGTTCCCAAGTGCCCAAATTTTGATCATGTGACCCTGGGGGGGGGATGCTGCAATGTTTATAAGTGTGAAGAATGGTTGGGTCACTTTTTTTTACTGCCATTGTAATTTTGAATGTTCACAATACAAATACTGTAGTTTATAAGGTGTGGACTACCAATACTTAGAATATAAGTGGTAGCTTGGAACATAACTTTTGCTCAATTGGAAGCAGCTGATAAAAGTTTAGATGGCTTAGCATACTCAGATCTAGGGACAGAATTCTGTGATAATTAACTACGGTAAATAAAAGACATTCACCAAGAAGGTTTTTTCATCTTCAAAATTGTCAATAAAAATCGAACACTGGTTACTCTGAATGTAGCAAAGCCAAATGAATTCCACCTTATTGGAAGGAGAAAAAGGATGAGGTTATGTCTGCAGAACAGCTCTGCTCCAAGGTGAACTACGTGCTGCAAAGGGCAGAAGACAGAAGAGTTTTGACTTATTTTGACAAGGGGCTGTTCTGTAAGCAGAAGATGCAACCCCAGAAACCCCAGGCAGGATGCACACTGCAAAATTGGTTGAAAGGAGAAAAGAGATCAGAACGGGGCTCTTTTGAAGTCTTAACACTTCAGATATATATTTGGTGGTTTCTGATTTGGCATTAGTATGGAAGAGGCACAGTAAGGAAGGCATATAATAAGACAGTCTTTCAAGGCAGGCTTTTCTCTCTCTGTCATCTACACCTCCATAACTGTCTGGTTTGGCTCTATAACCCAACAAGACAGACACAGACTTCAGAGGATAATTTGAACTGCAGAAAAAAACTATTGCTGCCAACCTGCCTTCTATTGACGACCTGTATACTGCACGAGTCAAAAAGAGGGCGGGAAAAATATTTACTGACCCCTTGCATCCTGAACACAAACTGCTTCAACTCCTACCCTCAAAACGATGCTATAGAGCATTGCATACCAGAACAACTAGCCACATAAAGTTTTTTTCTGAACGCCATCACTCTCTTAAACAAATAACCCCCTCAACACTGACAAACTATTCACTAAGTCTGCATTACTATTACTATTAATCTTATCATCATTCCTATCAGCCCCTTATGACCGTATGACTGTAACTTGTTGCTTGTACCCTTAGGATTTATATTTATTGTTTCCTAGTATGATTTAATTGCTTAATTGTATCCAATGGCTCTCATTGAGTGTTGTACCTTATGATTCTTGACAAATGTATCTTTTTTAAAATGTACACTGAAGAGCATATGCACCAAAGACATATCCCTTCTGTGTCCAATCACACTTGGCTAATAAAGAACTCTATTCTATTCTCAAGCTTGCGCTTAATGAAATTAAGAAGGGTGGGCACACTCTAGCAATCTATTAATCTTTATGGTAAAAAGCTATTGTGGGTATGAGTCACAGCATATTGAGGATCCATTCAAATTATATTTTGCCATTTGCATTGAATGCATTCTACTGTGGGCAGCTAAAGTGTTTATAGTTTCCTATATGAGGTTAATAGGAAGGGAATTGGATATTTTTTCCCCCTGTGATTAGAGTGGAGTAGAAGGGGAACTAAGAGGGAGGTAGTTTTCCTTCCCTCCTTCCTTCCTTCTCTCCCTCTCTTCCCTGCCTTCCTTCTGATTCTTTTCTTTCTTTCTCTTCCTTCCTTTCTTTTTCTCTTTCTCTTTCTTTCTTTCCTTCATTCATTTTCCTTCCTTCCTTTTTCTTTTTTCTTTCTTTTTTTCTCTCTCTTCTTTGTCTTTTTCTATCTATAACTCAAGGTAGTGAACACAAAGTATCCAATACTCTATCCCTCCTCCTATTTTCCTTAGTGGCTTTCATGGCTAAGTCAGAATGTGAAGTCATGGTCTTGCAGTTTCTAGCCTTGCCTTGAGCACTAGACTAAACTGGCTCTTTCCTTGAATGTATGGCTGACCTCTACATCTTAAAAGATTAATTCCAAAGATAGCAGGCTAAAAGACCTGAGTTTGCTTGACTCTATAACTATTTAAAATCAGAAATAGCAGCATTCAGAAAGTTTTCCCTCTTTCTTTGCAGAAAAGTCAGGTAGAGTTCAGGTTCATGGGATCCACCAACCAGGGATCCACCAACCACAGACTTATTAAAAAAATAATGCTCAGATTGTAATGTTGCACATTACACAAGGTCATGAATTATGAATGACAAAGGACAGTTCCTGGGTCCACACATTATGTTGTTGGAATCAAACAACCTGCCTGATGGATTAATTGTGTGAAATCAAGCCACGAGAGAGTCCCAAAACCTGAAGGCTTCCACACACAGTCTAGAAGTAGAGAGCAGAGAATTTTGCTGGTTATCTTTCCACAGATGCTTTGTGTCACTTCTCTATGCACTTTGTAAATAATGTATTGTTCAAACATTTCTGATCAGTTATATATTTACTATACAAGCTAGAATAGTAATTATATCAGTTCTATTTAACAATACAGTATGTCCGATTCATGGAGTGATGTATTTGGTACGTCAGGGGGTCAGTGAAGAATGTTGTAGGGCTAAAATGAAAGGTATTTCTGCTCAGCTCCCAAGCAAGCAAATGCATTCTGTGTTATTTTACAGTCATTTCTGCTGTTTTTGAATCATGCTGTGAGTACATAAATCTTGTTAAACCGAGAAGTCTGGGAGGAATGTATGAGGAATGCAATTAAGAAAGATAACAGGCGGAAGAGGAATGTGCTAGTATGAACTGAATTTTGAATACGGAAGGGAAGAGAACTAAAGATGGAGTTTCTTTGTTTATGAAATATTGCATTTAGTAAGAGTGATTTGTAATAGCTAAAGTTCTACTAGAAACCAGAACACTTATCTAGAAAAGTTTGTAAGTAGAGGCGTTCTTAGGTGTTTAGGAACACAAGTTAAAATAGGGAAGAAAATGATAGGTGAACACCTGTCTACTCTAGATGAATTCAAATCATCAGGACCGGATGGATTACACCCCAAGGTTCTGAAGGAACTGGCAGATGAGATATCAGAACCACTGAACTATATTTTTTTCAAAGATCCTCAAGCAGTGGGGAGCCACCAGAGAACTGGAAAAGAGCTGATGTAGTTCCCATCTTCAAAAAAAAGAAAAAAATAGATCCAGGAAACTACAGACATATCTGCCTGACCTCAATACCAGGGAAGATTCTGGAAAAGATAATCAAGCAACAAAACAGCGAACACCTAGAAGCAAACAAATAACCAAAAGCCAACAGACCATGGCAGACTAATCTTACTGCATTCTTTGACAAAGTGACAAAATTAATGGACCGGGGGAATGCTGTGAATATAATTTACTTGGACGTCAGTCAGTAAGGCATTTGATAAAGTAGACCATAGCCTATTACTAAATAAAGAAGAAAAACATGGGTTACATAGCAACACCACCAGATGGATTCAAAACTCGTACTCAATGTGTAGTGCTCAATGGAACTGCATCTACATGGGGGGAAGTATGAGGTGGAGTATTCAAAGGCTCTGTTTTAGGTCCAGTACTCTTCAACATCTTCATCAATGACTTGGACGAGGGGATAGATGGAGAACTCATCAAATTTGCAGATGACACCAAACTGGCAGGAATATGGCGTCCTCCTCGATCCACAACTCACATTAGAGAAACATCTTTCAGCTGTGGCGAGGGGGCCGTTTGCCCAGGTTCACCTGGTGCACCAGTTGCGGCCCTATCTGGACCGGGAGTTACTGCTCACAGTCACTCATGCCCTCATCACCTCAAGACTCGACTACTGTAACACTCTCTACATGGGGCTACTTTTGAAAAGTGTTCGGAAACTTCAGATCGTGCAGAATGCAGCTGCGAGAGCAATCATGGGCTTCCCTAAATATGCCTACGTTACACCAACACTCCGCAGTCTGCATTGGTTGCCAATCAGTTTCTGGTCACAATTCAAAATGTTGGTTATGACCTATAAAGCCCTTCATGGCATCGTACCAGAATATCTCTGGGACCGCCTTCTGCCGCACAAATCCCAGCGATCGATTAGGTCCCATGGAGTGGGCCTTCTCCGGGTCCCGTCAACTAAACAATGTCCTTTGCCGGGGCCCAGGGGAAGAGCCTTCTCTGTGGCGGCCCCGGCCCTCTGAAACCAACTCCCCCCAGAGATCAGAATTGGCCCCACCCTCTTCGCCTTTCGTAAGCTCCTTAAAACCCACCTCTGTCGTCAGGCATGAGGGAATTGAGATATTCCTTCTCCCTAGGCCTATACAATTTATGCATGGTATGTTTGTGTGTATCTTTGGTTTTTAATAAGGGTTTTTAGTAATTTTAAATATTAGATTTGTTATATGCTGTTTTGTATTATTGTTGTTAGACGCCCTGAGTCTACGGAGAGGGGTGGCATACAAATTAATCAATCAATCAATCAATCAATCAAACAAACAAACAAACAAACAAACAGCCAACACTCCAGAAGATAGGCACAAAATACAGAAGAGACTTGAACATGGGACACTATCTAACAAAATTAAATTCAATGGTAAAAATGTAAGGTTCTACAGTATATTTAGGCAAGGAAAGCCAAATGCACAGGTATAGTATATGTATTATCTTGCTCAATAGTAGTATGAGAGGGATCTTGGAGTCCTAGTGGACAACCATTTAAATATGAGCCAGCAGTGTGCAGTAGCTGCCAAAACAGCCAACACAGTTCTAGGCTGCAGTAACAGAGAATCAGGACCATGTGAAGTGTCAATATCACTTTATAATGCCTTGGTAATGTCACACTTGGAATACTACATTCAGTTTTGGTTGCCATGATGCAAAAAGGATGCTGAGACTCTAGAAAGAGTACAGAGAAGAGCAACAAAGGTGATTAAGGCACTTGAGCTCCATATGAAGAAAGGTTGCAAGAACTAGATATGCCTAGTTTAAGGAAAAGAAGGACTAGGGGAGACATGATAGCAGCGTTCCAATATTTCAGGGGTTGCCACAAAGAAGAGGAATCGAAGTATTCTCCAAAGCACCTGAGGGTAGAACAAGAAGCAATGGGTGGAAACTGATCAAGGAGAGAAGCAACTTACAATTAAGGAAAAATTTCCTGACAGTTACAACAATAATCCATGGAACAGTTTGCCTCCACTGGAAGTCTTTAAGAAGAGGTTGGAAACAATTTATCTGAAGTGGTGCAGGGTTTCATGCCTACAAAGGGGGTTAGACTAGAAGGTCTCCAAAGCCCCTTCTAACTCTGTTATTCTATTCTATTCAGTTCTAGAAGCAAAGCAATAGGGACTAATCCAGGCGACTGCCAAGACTCAAGGCTGACCTGAAGGAAGAAGAAAACCATTTTATCCCCACACATGGGGAGGGGGAAATTATATCTCTTGAGAATCAGAATGTCTTCCTCTGCCATTTCCAGAAATACATCAAAAATAGAATTTTTATTATTTTTGTTCATTCAGAGCACAAACAAGCAATTGTTATTTTTCCAGATGGAATCTGAAAATATAATACCTTCCTTCCTCCTCTTGGAGTTGTTTCTCTGAGGCTACATGAATTGCCCATGGTTTAATAGTACAATCTACAACTTATCTGGGTTTTAGAATCAGCATCAGCAAGAACAGCCAAGCTTGTCATATCATTCAAAGTTCACAGCAACCAAGATTGACAAAATCTGATGAGCGTTGTGGTGCCTTCATGTCCAGAAATGCAAGTCACGGAAAGACTAAAAATTCGGAGGCAAAGCTGCCCACCAAAAATACATACAGTTTCCATCCTTTGAACTATCTTTCTTTGGTTAAAAGCCAAGTAGTTTTATATTTATTTTCACTTCTGCACCGTTGGAACAACGGCATTAAGGCAGAGAGATTTATTTACCCTGTGGTCTTCACTAATCAGAAACAATGAAAATGAAGCTAACTCCCCAATCTCTGTTGGACAAATGTAAAAAAATAAAATAAAAAAGCTTTTTAGATTCGTTATTGTTTTCTTCTTTAGAAGCAAACCCTGCTGCATTGCTGGCAATGAAGAAATGCCCCCCAAATTTAGAAAATTTCCAAGCAAGTTTTACACCCAGCTTAGAAAAGCATAGCAGCTGATTAATATTTTTCAGGGATTCAGATATTTATTTATTTATTAGATTTGTATGCCGCCCCTCTCTGTAGACTCACAACAATAACAAAGATAATTTGGAGTTCTGCTTTAAAGGTCAACTTAGATTGCTTATGTTGATTGACTTAAAAGATACACAACTGTCCATCTTCAAAAACATAACTTTGGGCAACTTGCCTTCTCCTTAGGGCTTCTTCTCATGCAAGGTAGAAGCCACATTTTCTTGTTAGTTTTAGTGATGCCTAATGTTAGATATCAATATTTTTGGTTCATATGACTTGCAGTATAATATTCAACAGACAGTCAAATTTGTAAATGATGCCTTGTTGCAAATGATTGTCTTATGCTCTGATGAAACAGTGTTGGCTCAATATAGTACCACTACCTCAATTCTTTCAAACCTCTCCACAAAGTTTACTAATATCTTTACTCACCATGTTGCTGTGCGGTGGAGGACAGAAACCCATGTCTAACCAGCTGGAATTGCATGACAATTCCCAATAGTGTCTGGTAGCATAGCTAATAGGCACAGACAGTTTTAGAAACATAGAAGACTGACAGCAGAAAAAGACATCATGATCCATCTAGTCTGCCCTTATACTATTTTTTTGTATTTTATCTTAGGATGGATATATGTTTATCCCAGGCATGTTTAAATTCAGTTACTGTGGATTTACCAAGCACGTGTGCTGGAAGTTTGTTCCAAGGATCTACTACTAATTTAATTCAATGCAACCAGACACCTCCTCATCTTTGAATAATACAGGAGTGGGCAACTCAGTGACTTCCAGATGTTTTGGATTACATTCTCAAAATACTATGAAAATACTATTATTAAACTTACCTATATGTCACTGTAATTCAGAACAACCCCTGGTGGCTCACATAGCAAAACATAAAACAAACCCCATATAAAATAAAAATGCAACAGTACAGTAGGAAAAAAAACAAAGCTGTACACAACTCATATCAAGGGAAAGCTTGTGGGAAAATAGCACAGAAAGAGTCAGTATGAACTCTACAGGCCAACAAAAATGAAGCACACCCTTTCCTTAGTTCCTTGAACCCCCCAGAAAGATGGGACCTGTAATGTTTCTCCTTGCTAGACCCATTTGTTTAGGCCAAAACCCGCTGGAGTAGACAGTGCTAAAAGCATCCGTTTGGGCTGTGAAAACAAAGAGTGGAGGCTACTGGAACAGTATCAGGCATGTGGACTAGTGGATATTAAATGAAGTACTGTATTATGATTTCATATTTTGTCTATGTTAGAATGCTTTTGAATTAAATATGGGTATTCCCAACTGAATTCTTCTACCAGAAAAGCTCAAATGGTTAGTAAGAAGCATGTGAAATGGTATCTGAATAAATTCAGATACTGTCGCAATGGTCTATCTATTATCTATTACTTGTCATCTATCCATCATCCATTATCTATCTATCTGTCTGCCTACCATAACACCTCCTAACTACCAACCATCTCTCTCTCTCTGTCTCTATCTTTTACCATAAAATTCTCTATCTTCTGTATGCAATTTAAATGATACCCATTTCACTGTCCCTAGTATATATCATTCATCCTCACTGGAAAGGCATCTTATATGGGGATCCTCTAATGACATCACTGCTTTATTCTCAAATGATATTTATTCACATGATTTTGTTTACCCACTGCCATCTTCATGAAATACGGATTCCTCTAACAAAGTAGAAATAATACAGGATGTTTAATTTTCCAAACTGACTTATTTGACACAAGTCCAGGTTCTAGGCGCACATATTAAGAGAAAAGTTCTGTGAAATTTAGTTTTGCTTTTGAGAACTAAGAGAAGATCTGAGAGCAACATCTGCTTTAAATTGTGAGGCTTTGTATAGCTGCGAAAGCTTCCTGCTATCTGGGCAGTCTGATCAAAAAGCATTCGTAACACTAACTCCAAGTGAGATTGTGAAGTCCCTGCCTCTAAACTCTTTGAATGTTACATCTTTTTATAAATTTTCTTGCTACATTTTGACACTGTAGTTATTCCTGGGGAAACCAGCCATTATCAAAATGTTTTTGACGACAGAAATCAGTCCTCCAACTAAAAGTGTTGATAGCTTGGTATGTTTTGTAACTTCGGGAGTTTCAAGGACATGCTTTCACCAAAAAGAAAACAGGAAACCATTACGACTTATGTACAAACAGCAGACTTAGCGGCTCCTGGGCCACACATCCAGATCATCCATTAGACTGCCCTTGCAAACTCTTCCTAACAAGAACATATTTACCACTATTGAGCTTCTCATAATTGCAGTCTCACTCTTGATTTGGTTAACTTGGGAAACTGAATACTTATTTGTGGGAAGGGAGCCCGGTAATAACGGAAGGAATTCTCAGAACCCAAAATGCAAGAATAGAAGAGGAAATTGATTTTTATCTGCTTAAGTGGAGGTGGAGAATTCTGATATTACTTCAAGGAATAACTTGTAACCATAACCCACTCTCAAAATGGTTTTTAACACCTAATGAAGTTTCAGAAAACATGAAATCATTCTCGTTTGATGGTGTCTCTTCCCATCATCAATATCAAGCATTGAGAAATGCTTAGTGTTAAAATAAAGGCATCACAATGAGGCTTATTTGCAGATATAAATACCTATAATCTTTATAGTTGAATAGCCAATCCTAAATATATTTATTCAGTGGGCTGTCCAAAATAACTGCACAAAGTTACAACAAAAAAAATCCATCACATGCCTGTGAGATATATGTAGCCACCACGTCACCCAGATCTCAAGCCAGAAATTAGCATCTTCTCAGAGTCATATTGTCTGAATTCTAGGAAAGTCTGTCATACCCTCACCTACAGTCATTTAATTAAAGTTTAGCTGAATTTTGCCAAAAAAAGACAGGAATACAAGTCTATATATTTATTGTATTGATAAGGACCGACTCGGTTATCAATTTCACACTAAGATTTATTGTGTGCTAAGAAACTGTTTTGTGAAAACAAATAAATAAAAAAAATAAAAAAAATGCTAGTGTATATCTACTGCTCAAAAAAATAAAGGGAACACTCAAATAACACATCCTAGATCTGAATGAATGAAATATTCCCATTGAACACTTTGTTCTGTACAAAGTTGAATGTGTACAACAGCATGTGAAATTGATTGTCAATCACTGTTGCTTTCTAAGTGGACAGTTTGATTTCACAGAAGTTTGATTTACTTGGAGTTATGTTGTGTTGTTTAAGTGTTCTCTTTATTTTTTTTGAGCAGTGTATTTTAGAAATAAGAAATATACCCTAGAGCCGGGATGGAAAACTTATGGGACGTGTGCCCAAGGTGGCACCACAAAGCCATAACTCCTGGCACTTACGGCCTTGCCTGTTTGTCTTCTGGGTTTCTGGCACGTATGCGTCCTAGAAACCGGAAGAGGTCTGTCTTGGATCTTATCAATTAACTAAAGTGTCCAGTTTGTCAAAGCATGAAAAACACTTACTTGTTTTTATATGATGTATTTGTATTTACATGATACATTTTTAAAGCAATAGCTACAATGATCATACTTATTAGAAACAATAAAAAAGAAGTTAAGAACTAAAATGTACATCATACACTTGTATATATATTCTTTACACAGAGGTAAAAAGGCTTATAAAAATCAATACAACTGAGTTTTTAACTTTTAGTATACAGATACATAATGGAAGGTTGCTTCAGGCACTTAAATCTGTTAACGTGAGCAATAGCTTGAAAAAAAAAAAAATCACAACTGAGGGAAAAAACCCCACCTTTTCGTTAATGGATTGTTACCACAGATACAAAAATAAAATCTGAATCATTTCTCAGATGATTAATGTCAGTACTGAAAAACTGAGAGGAGGATAAAACCACACACTGATCAGCTCCAGTGTGGAGATCAATGGGAAATATTTACACCCCCCTCCCCAATTCCCTCCATTTCTGCTCGTGCCCCTCGGAAGCCATCTTCCCAAAACAACCCTCTTGGCTCCAACGCACAGAGAGAAAGAAGGAACATAAAACAAAGTGCCAAGGATTCAAAGAAAGCCAAGGTAGAGATAGGAAGAAGGAATTTACAGGAGGCGGCAAGATGGAAACTTTTAGCTGCTTTAACGAAATAAATAGGGGCATTCAAATGGGGAACCTTGACAATCCTTAACATATCTTCTGTAGTGTTGTGCTTCGTAGAGGAGGAAATACCTTACTGAAATTCAGGAAAATGGGACAACTTTGCAACAATCACTAGGATAATAAAGTTGTTCCATTATTTGATTTTTGAGGCTGGCTTGATGTTTGTTAGTCACCCTTTGGAGGGTTGTCATTTGTTGTCAGGCACATAAAATATGCATTTGCCCCATGACTTTCTCCCCCCTTTAAATAATAATACAGTGGTACCTCTACTTACGAACTTAATTCATTCCATGAGCAGGTTCTTAAGTAGAAAAGTTTGTAAGAAGCAGCAATTTTTTCCCATAGGAATCAATATAAAAGCAAATAATGTGTGCGATTGGGGAAACCACAGGGAGGGTGGAGGCCCTGTTTCCTCCCAGGAGATTGCTAGAGAGACCCCATGGAGGCTTCTCCCTGCCTTTTCCGGTCTTGTTTCCTCCCAGGAGATTGCTAGAGAGGCCCCACGGAGGCTTCTCCCCACCTTTTCCGGTCTTGTTTCCTCCCAGGAGATTCCTAGAGAGGCCCCACGGAGGCTTCTCCCTGCTTTTTCCGGTTACAGTTTCGGAGGCTCAGATCTGTAAGTGGAAAATGGTTCTTGAAAAGAGACAAAAAAATATTGAACACCCGGTTCTTATCTAGAAAAGTTCATAAGTAGAGGTACCACTGTAATAACAACAATAATACTAAAGTAAAGTGAAGAGCTTCCTTTAGCATTTAGCACTTTTCCCAAAAAAGATATTTAACAGCAGTATTTCCATTTGCACTATGTCATGCTGCCTGTATGGTACATACAAATCCAAAATTTGAAATTTGAAACATGAACAATGGAGATTTTAGAGCTAATTGACTCACATATTAAAGGCTGCAATTGAGGAATTATGTTTTAAATAACTGATGTATACTAACCTGTTAAGGAGATTATATGAATTCTTACTGAATTCTTACTGCTAAACAAAGAAAAAAAATCATTTGGTTCCCTGTGTATGTGAAAGATGAAGTGATCTAATTCAGATTTTTTACTTGCTATTAAGGATGAAAGAAAGTTGAATTTCAATTCCTCCTTTTTCCAAGCCTTAACCCTGGCTTATCCTATCTTTGTATTTATCTTTTTAAACACTAAATTTAGGCAACTATTGTACCATTTTTGTGCTAAATGGCAAGCATATTTCCCAGCAGAAGGCAATTCTACACTCTAATTATTTTCGCTCACCTCTCTCCTGACACCTTGATACTGTGTCTTTTTTGTTTGGAGAACTGCAAGCTAACATTCTTGCATAAGTGCACATTTTCAAAAGGTAAATTAATTTCAATTCAGGCATGGGTCTGAAAATAAAAAAAAAATCAGGTAGGTTTGCAGCAAAATGCAGAACTGAAACTAATTGCCCCAGTCCCAGTATCTTTCTGCAAATGATGCGAAAGATCTAACTTTGCACTGTCCTCACTTTACCTTTACGATAGGAGGGTTTTATAGCCAAGTGTTCATTGTTAGGCTGCAAAGATGTCAGAAGAAACTCCAGGGGTTCTGGAAGGGGAAAAAACACACCCACACACAGAGGAGGGCCATAGTGACAGGGCGAGGAGCTTCAGCATCAAATCACCTCAATACAGCCAGGAGGGAATACAGGACCCAGCCAGCAGGGGAACAGGGTAGGTTTATTAACCAGTTCCTGCCTCCAAAGGCAATGCAAGGAGAATGCAAGACCTTTTTAGGCTGGGTTTTACACCGACACCCGCAAGCCAGTGTGTCTCCTGAGGTGCCCTGAGTTTAAGAGTAGCTTGTCATGGCAAAGGTTTGGGGTGGAGGTTGAGTTCGGGAGGGTTGCTCATTGAGAGGGTGCTGGATCTCAGCCCAGGTCTTTCTGGATTGGCCCAATGAAGTGCCCAAAGCAGGGAGCTTCAGAAAAACAAGGGGGGGGGGGAGGAAATGTCTTCTGATCGTGAAATCAATGCCTGAGTATAACCAGGGGTCCTCTGGCTGCAGGATTTGACCATAACATCATAGATTGTTGCATATGCAATTAAACTAGATCAAAGCAACAAGACTCCCGGAAGGAGCTGCTGGCCTGTTTTGCATGGAACAATGCAAACACGTTCACTCTTGGTTGCTGCTATTTGGCAAAAATTAAAAGCCATTTCCTTTTTTTCTTCTTCTTTTTTAAAATTAAGACTTCTTTCAATGTGCAATAGAAGAGGTGGGAGAGGGCCAAGGTCACGCAGGCCCTGGCCGTCGGCTGCCTAGAGCAGGAGCAGCAGTCCCTGTTCTCACAAGCCAGCGCCTATAGCTGCCTCAGGATATTCAGATTGTACTATGCTATATTATAGCTAAACTGTTCTACACTTTATTCATTTGAATAAAAACCTTTGCTATTTCCGCATCATATATTAGAAAAATATCATTTCCCCAGCTAATTACAAGCCTTGTACGCAAGACATGACTTTTAAAAGAAAATAAAAACCTCACAAAATTAAGGTTATCGCTTCGCCCTGCTGTATTTTTTACAACTCAGAAATCAAAGAAGTGGGTTTGATACAGGCTTTGCAACGCATGCACACTTTATACACTACCAGGTTATATTGGAAATCACTGCCTATCGGTGTTAGGGTGCCTAGTGATTCCAGCAGGGCCCACCTTAAGGGCTACTAAAATATTTGAAGGGTCCTAGTATCTTTCAGGGCAAGATGATTTGTCCAGATTTGAACCATTCACTCTCTGCAGATGCCAAATATGCTGTTTCAGAGCATTTGAGAGAGAAGAGCAGAGTGGCCTTATGCCAACTGCAGGTTGATCCTATTGTCTGCACAGCAGATAGCTGGGGTTGGGGTGGTGGGAATGTTGGTTTAGGCCAATCACGAAAAACCATGAAAACACCCCGCCCGGTTACTTTTTCTCCCTACCTGTGCATTATGTCACTGAATTGGAAATAGTAACATTGGCCCAAACGTCAGTGGGGATTATTTATGTTCACAGTACGGTTACTGTGCAGACCCAGGAACTTGAGAAATGGAAGATACGCGCTGCCTGGATGGGGAAACTGTTCTCAGTCAATTTCACCTAAGAACAAAGGGATGCAGGTTAGTAAAGAAAATGGGGGGGGGGGGGAGGGAGGCCAGCTAGAGCATGCATTGGTACTAAAACCATGAGTAAATGCTTCTTTTAACTCTCCCCTCCCCATTCCTGTAATGTCTCTGGATTCATGATTGGGACAATGTGTGTCAATTCCTCTTAGGCTTTTCTTTAAAGGGGGGAAAAAAGAGAAAAATAAATGCACTTCCATTGAAAGAAACTGAACGATTTTTAAAAAGCCATCTTCCTGCCTAAGTGATTGTCAAGTGCTATAGCGGCGGTGCCCTCTGGCTCCATTAAATCCATACCCAACAAACCCAGGTGCAGGCAGTCCTATGTCCTATTCCATGATAGAAAATATTTGAAGCACCCTCATTGGTTCAAAGGCCTTCAAGGCAAAGACACTGGCCAATGAAATGCCTTGCAATTGAGACTTCCCTATATTTCTGGATTAGTCTGGAAAGCATAAGACCTCAGATTAATTCCAGACACACTCTGGATTCCCAAAAGGGGGACGGGGGACGAAGGAGGATTCATTCCCTTATCTTTAGCATACTGATCTGTAGACAAAGTTTAAAAGCAACATTCCCTCTTTTTCTTGTCAAGGTATACAAGTGCACGGGTGTGCACATCAATGTCAAAACATGCAAACTCCCCCTTTGCCACAGATAGGAAAAAAGCATAAAGACTGCTTTAATTGGGAAGAACATCAACGCAAAGCTAATTTTTCCACTGTTATTTGGAAGAGAAAGGCGATGGTGGCTGGGGAAAGAGGAAGAGGAGAAACTTGTTTATAAAGATTTCACTTTGTGTATAAAAATTGGTCTGAAATCACAGGAGTTCTCAGATTCTCACATATAATACAGGTAATACTAAGGCTCATTTCCCACATTTTAGCTTGAACCCTCAAAAATCAGAAAATCCCAGACGACCACCAAAAAACCCATGATGGGACTTTTCAGGAACTGGAGGTTGTGCGATTGTTGGCCCTACATTACCGCGGTGCACAATTATTACCCACAAACATCTTCGGTATACACAAGAATCCATACCCTCAAACTGGCTGCCCCATTTTTATATGCTGCCACGGGTGTAACGAGCTTGCTATATATTGGTTTAGCCCAAGTGAGATGTTCCAAATTCCGTCCCATTCCACCGTTCCCATCCCAAACGCTTTCCTTGCAGGAGGGAAGGAATAATCACACAGAAGACCTCCTGCTGGATGATAGATCAATAATACAAACGTCTATGTGGTACATTAGTCTGTTAGAACTCCGGGAGCAATCAATTCATAGCAGCCAAGTGAGAGGGAAAGAGAAGGAGACGTCTGGTTCCTAGATTCCAACAGGCTCCCAAGGCCGGCTCAGGTGGGCCCAAACCGAGAATGCTCCAGACCATGAAAGGGAAGAAAACAGGCCTTTCGCTGGCTTGGAGCGCTGTCATCCAGCTGCTTTGTGTTTCCCACCGCAGCACCTGCACATCACCCCACAGTGGTAGCAAGCCCGGAGGGGCAAGTAACAGCACATACAAGGGGCTAGAAAGGACAAGGCGATTAGGGCCAACCACCGGAGGCAAAACTTCTCATCGCTGGTATCGCAGGAGCAAGGGTCTGTATAGTCTCCTTCTGGATCAGACATGCAGTGGTAGAGCATACTATCTGCACACCACATGCAGCTGACTCGGCGGATGCAGCTTTGGACTCGGTCCGGAGCATCCTGGCACTGGCCCCGCCTGTTTTCCTCGTGGTTGAAGATGTCCCTACAATAGACACACCGCGACCTTTCCCCGTCTTCTTTTCGCCGCCGCTGTTTGCACCTGGCTGGCTGAGTTTTTATCACGGCACCCTTAACGTCGCCCCCTCGATCAAAGTCAGCGTTACTAATGTAAGGGTAATTGTAGTCGTGTTTCGAGGCCTCCGTTTTGGCAAACCGCACGTAGGAGTCCCCGTCATCGGGATCGATGTACTTCCCCCGCACAGGGGTATGTCGGTAGTCCTCGTAACCTGTCACCCAGCTCTTTTCCCTTGGATTAATCCGTACAATCTCCTCGTCATCATCGGGGAAGGTGACGTGCTGGCACGATCGTAAGATTGACTATAGGAGAGAGAGAAAGAGAAAGCACTTTTTTAAAAAAGCAAGCAGACGAGTATGACATTTAGATTTATCAGAGATACCAGCACAGACAATGATACAAGTAAATGCGAAAGCTAAAAATATTCTATGTACAGTAAAAACCAACAATACACATTATTGTGGCACACAAAACTATAATTCCCATAGAAAGGCACCCTTCCTCAAATGATACTGTCTAGAATAGGGAAGGACACTGAAAAGGTGTCTTGAAGCTTCATTTCCACAGCAGAATATAAACTGGGGTTTTGGATTATAACTCCCGCAACCACTTATTGTGGCCTTAACTGAATACCCCAAGATTACACATTCCTTCTGAATTTAGAAAGCTAGGCTATATAACCAATCAGAACTGTAGCATTTGGAGAGAATGCCAATGTATTTTCAGTTACAGTCAAAATGTACAATGTTGGTTTTTTTAATACATCTTGAGCAGCTGTAGGGAACAGCTGGTTTCAAAGATAACCTTTTTTTAAATAGGTTAAATTTTAATTAAATTTAAAATGAAAAACATTTTTTTTTAAAAAAATAGGGAATTTTAAATAGGCAACACACTAAGCCTAATAAATCTTCTGCTATTTCCCCAAACCCAGCTAGCCATGATTTGGAAGACAATAGAGGCAGAGCTCATGTTCAGAGCTCTATGCTGCTTTCACACATGCAGATATTCACCAGGCTTCCTGGCCAAGCCAGTATAAGAAAAAACAGCATTCTGGAACAGCAAGGAAAGAATCTAAAGAGAGGCTCACTTGTTCTTGATGGTAATGCTCAGGGCTAAACTGGTCATGAAAGTGGCCACGGGTGCAAATTCGGTGATGCTCAAAGGATGGAGAAGATGCTAGTGTTCGTAAAGGCTGCTCTCTTTTCTGAGAAGAGTTAGAAGAACTGTCAGTGGCATTCTGTAAAAAAGCAAATGGGACAATATTAACTAAATTGTGCATACAATCGTTCTGAAGATTTGGGTGACAATGGACAATAGACCTTCCTCCCTAAATGGAAGCTGCTAGATTTTAAGCTGACCAACTTTTCCAAAATCATAGTTGGTTACGTCTGGAATGGGACTTTTCGTCTCCTACCCTTGGCCGTGCCTCCTTCTCCGCTAGCGTTCCTCCTTGGGTGATTCTCCCCACCTGTCATGCCCCCACCCATTCACCCCGGGCAATGGGCCACAGCCCTTCTGTCCCATATGCTTCAATGCGGCCAATTCACAGAAGGAGGGTTCGTCCTGTATTTTTCACCACCTGGGACAATTAGCTGTCAACCTATCTTGCGATCAATCAGTGTTGGGATTTGGGGGAAGGGCTGCAGGAAAATGGCTTTAGGAAAAATCTCTCCTGTTCCTTCTCCCCAAAGGCGTTTGGTTTTCTTAAAGCCATTTGCCTGCAGCCCTTCCCCCAAATTCCAACACTGTGATACTATGACTGGTTGTCCTGGGCAGAGAAAAACCCAAGATGAATTGTCCTTCTGCGAATTGACTGTGCCGAAGTGCATGGGACATAGGGGACATAGGGGCCATGGCCCATTGCCTGGGGCAAATGGGTGGGGGCATGTCAACCGAGGAGAATACTCAGAGGAGAATCACCTGAGGATGAACGTTGACGGAGAAGGAGGCACGGCCAAGGGTAGAGGACAAAACGTCCTAGACCCAGTTATGTCAAACCCTAAAACCCAGGAAAAGAAGTCACAATTTTGTATCCATATATAATGTTATATCTAAAGCAGGCCGAACCACAGCTTAGCCATTGTTTTTAATTTAGTGTTGTTTTCAGGCCGAAGCCATTTTAGTTGGGTTCTCTGGCCAGACACACTTTATAGTCTTTTAATGTGCATTCTTTACTGTGGGAATCTGGGAGAGGGGATTGCACGAGGCTGTATGTAGCCATAACAAATTCTTTCTAGATAGTCAAGGTCATCCTTTGTCTTTGCACTCCTGCACCTGCATGGAAGGAGATGGGTGGATCTGCCAAGTTGGCAGATGAAGATTGGTCAACCTGATAGGCTTGGAGGTGTCGGGAAAAGGGCTTGGACTTTCAAGTGGGGACTTCAGATTCATGTTTCTCCCAGATGTGCCACCATGGCTCTGCTAATAAACTGGAACTTTGAGGAATACTTTGCCTCAGGCTCTGATTTAATTTTGGATGCTATTTGGAACCCTGACAGTTGTTTTATGAACCCAGATGGTATACAATTTTGGTAGCAAAAACCTAGTTGAATAGTCAGTCTAATTTACATAGAGGACATTAACAGCACATTGTTTTAACTTCTTATTTCATGAAAAGTAAGGAGGCATTGGGAACACAACACTGTTGTATGTCAAAATACTACAAAACTTTGCCGCTTGCTATTATTGGCAGAGATCAGAAGAGTCATTATGTAGTGACTGCATAGCTCAAAGTTTGTGGGTCTTAAAATGTTAATGTTAAGAAGCAGAAATGTACCCAATCTATTTAAGTTGCTGCTATACAAATTATAGCCATAACATCAAGTTTCTACCCACCCACCTGCCTCCCATTTGACAAATTCAAAGAGATCTATGTTTATCACAATTCAGAGAAAAATAAAAAAGAGTAACACTTCTTTATTTATCTTTATTTATTCATCACGTTTCTATATCGCCCATCTCACCTAAGTATCTTTGCATTCCAAGTCATTCTTAATGTTGCTCAGGTTAATTTTTTTGACTTTCAATCACCAGAAAAAAATGGGACACATTTCTGATTATTTTTTAGAGCAAATGTGTACTACACATTCAGCTAAGAAACAGGAATTATTTATTCTCAACCAATGTGCAATTTTTTTTGGGGGGGGGGGGGAATACAGTGAGAATTCTCAAGTCACAAAGTGGTGTGATATGCTGAAATACCCAGAGCCAGAAACCACAGGCTATGAAAAGGACTCCTTTTGAGATGCTGAAACTGCATATGAAAACTCTTTCTCTCTCTCTCTGATAAAATAAAATGGGATTTTATCCCCTTTATAAACAATGTGTACATCTGAAATGACAAAGAATTAAAAACATGTTTAAATCCTTACCAGAATATGCTTTCATTACTAATATACAGTTTTGGGCCTCCAGACAGGCTTTTAACAAATTTGCCTGGGGCCCTGTGATCCTAACTTGCAAAACTGGGCTGACATCTGCTGCACAAATGTTAGATGTTCATGCTAGTTACCTTCCAGGTAAACAAACATTCTGGCCTGTATCTGAGCAGAAAATGAACTGTTTGGGTTAACTTCACCTAGGACTATCTACTATATCACCCCCTCTTGATGCTGAGCATTGTTAAGACAACCCAATTCTTACAAAACAACCTAAAGTGTTTCAAAGATAGATTAAATGGCTGCTTAACTTCTGTTTCTTCCTAAAGAAGAAACTTTAGAGGAATAAAAGTAACTCTGCTTTTATACAAAGCCTGGCATATTTTGAAAGAATATTTTCAAACTTTTAGCGGCATCAGCTGTTGAATTCTATTTTGGCAGTGGATTCCAACTCAAATAAGTGTGGATGAACATCATAACTGCAAATAAGTGACCCCATCTGACTTCTTAAAATATCATTCTGTCTGCTCTGAGAAATCTCTGCTTGCAATAACTGTCTTTTTTAATGCATCAGCATAAGCTCACAAATGCGCAGCTGAAGTCGGAAGGAATTTTTAAAAGCTGTAAATAGCAAAATATGAAGGCAGAGCATGCGAGCAAAATTTAACACAAATTTTTAATTCAAATGCTTCTATTACAGACAAACATGCTACTTCACCTGTCATGCTAATATTAAATCCTAGATAGAGGGCAGGGATGGAGAAAGGTACACGTGCTTTAGAGACTCACATTTAACACAACACCCAAACCTGCATCCATGACTCCTCCCCTTTAAAGAAGCAACAGAGGCGCTCAAGTTTTGATTCCCATAATGCTAAGACACTACACTTGAAAAATACTCAGAAGAAGTCAACTGGTGAATTAGCAGTTTGTTTTATTTTTCTCTCAGTCAGAACAGCCAGGTTAAAAAGATCGGTAAAGGTATAGGCAACAATTCTCTCTCAGAGAAAATGGCGCGTCTTTAACCTATTTATAGGCTTCACAAAGTAGCAAACCTTATTTGACATGGTAACAAGTCTCCCGCCAAAACGAACGGCCAATCAGGAGACAACATTCAAATACTGAGCCTTAGCAACTCTCTCTGCATATTTAACAACACTATTTCAGAACAACATCCATTTAAAGGCCCACAATGTTCATTTTAGACATCAGCAGTTAGCCTTACTGTTCTTGTTGCCTATGAAGAGCGTGTCTGCATTACCTTGACTCGGAGACTCCATGCTGGCCCCAACTGTCCTTTTCTCCTCCCAAGACTGCCCCGAGAAGATCCTGCTTCAGTGTTTCAGTGAAGGGCTACCAAAATTTTTACTACCACGCTGTGGGCGTGGCTTGTGCAGGACGCCCTGCATTTTCTTTCAACATCTTTCAGTGCAAATTGGGTGCTCTGGGGTTCATACCCCACTGCAATTCCCATCCACCACCACCATCCGGGGCAGCAGCCCAGCCCTGCTAAGTTTCAGAATAAAAGAAGTTATACAAAAAGAAAAAATAATAGCCAATTGACCAATTTTTAAAAAAGCAAGAAATACTTGTCATTCTTCCTCCTAGTGATATCTCTTCATCACTGGTCCTGCTCCCCATGGTTTCTGAAGGCCAAAAAACATCACTTGGCTAATTAATGTTGCCTTCTCCTTCTTTAAAGCCACCATTTCCAAGAGTTCTTCTCTGCAGTTGGTCATGAAAAAAGAAATCTCCCAATGCATAATACTGGACAATGAAACAGGCAACTGAGCTGTATCTGAGTGGCAGCCAGTATGAACAGAAAGAAAAATAAGAAATCCATCCAGCATTCAAAAGGATCCTTCAGGTTTACAAGGTTATTTTTCCTGCCCCACGTTACCTTTTCATTTTTCAACCACACTAGTTTGGCCATAGGAGATTGAATCAAAGTGGCTGGACCCCACCGCTTTGCCACCGCTCCCGCCGCCGCCTTTGCCTCTTGCCCGGCGGGAAAGGCGACGAAAAGGGCTATCGGGTCCCTTCCAATTGCCCGGCCGGCATCGCCTTAGTCAGCAGCGGAAAAGCAAAGGAAGCAGCAGGAGAATCGAAGTGCTTGAATGGTGGCGGCGGCCCTTGATCGCAGCCGATGAGGTTCGGCTTTCTTCGCTTCTCCTGCTGCTTCCTTTGCTTTTCCGCTGCTGACTAAGGCGACGCCGGCCGGGCAATTGGAAGGGACCCGATAGCCCTTTTCGTCGCCTTTCCCGCCGGGCAAGAGGCAAAGGCGGCGGCGGGAGCAGCGGCAAAGCGGTGGGGTCCAGCCCTCTAGCCGGCGCCTCGCCAGCTATCCGCCGCTTCTTTCTTCTCCGCCTCGCCTCCACTACTCCCGCCGCCGCCTTTGCTCTCCCCGCCGGGAAAGGCGACGAAAAGGGCTATCGGGTACCTTCCAATTGCCCGGCCGCCATCATTCAAGAACTTCTGCGAAAGACGCAGGAACGGCGGCGACGGCGGAACGCTGCTTGAACCGCCCCCGCCTTCTGCTTAAAACCCTCGGTTCCTGCCTTTCCTGCCCGCCTCCACTCACCCGCGCTTCTGCCACTTCTTTCAGCAAGCTCCCCGAACCAAGGATGATGAGCAGCTCAAAGGACCAATCAGCACTTCCTAGCACCAGCTACGGTGGCCAAATAAGACCAAAATCTTCCCGCTTCTGAGTCCTTAAAAGAGGTACAGTACTGTATACTTAAATGATTTATCATGCAGGCTACATTGCCCCCCCCGCAAATTGTAAAGTCTAGATTTTATTTATTACATATTTCAAAATAAGAAATTAAAAAATTGCCCGGGACAATATAAGACATACCCCCAAAGTAAGACACAGTGGGGCTTTTGGGGGTAAAAAGATAGTAAGACACTGCCTTACTATCGGGGAAACACGGTAGTCATTAATTATACTGTAGGCTAAAAGACAATTTCCAAAGCCAATGCTCAAACTAAATTGGGACATGATGTAGGGTGCCTTTTTCAACCTGATTAAGCTTTTGTGGGCAATATGGAACTGCTCCCAAAAGTCACACAGAAAAATAAAGGACTTTCTTATACAGATTTTACAAATACCGTTCATTAATATGCCTTGAGAAAATGATGGAGAAGAGATCCAAGCAAGCTACTTCTTGGCTCAGGACTCAGTCCTGACACATGGAGAAGTAAATTGGTTGCATTTGAGATGAAGGTGCGCTTGAAGCATATCTGCAGGTCTTCAGTCAGCATATATCTCAGTTTTGCAGTCTATGGAATTTCTCAATTATCCAGGTCATGGATGTCCCAAAGGTGCTTCTTCCAAAAGGCAACTGGACTTTCTTGGTGAAGCTTCTTCAGTCCTAACTACAGTGATCCCCCGGTTATTGCGTTCCCGACCATTGCGAACAGGCTAATTTGCGATTTTTCAACCCGGAAGTAAACAACACCATCTGCGCATGCACGCCCTTTTCTTTCTATGGCCACGCATGCGTAGATGGTGGAGTTTACCGGGCAGATCAGCTGCTGGGCGGCTTCCCTGGGTCTTCCCCCTCTTGCCGGGGTTTCCCCTTTGCGTGGGCGGTGGGGAAACCCCAGCCCCGCTTCCCAGCTGAGTGGCGCGAGCAACGGCGTGGGCAGGCGAAGAGTTCTTGCGGGGGAAAAGCCGCTAGCCGGCTTTCGGAGCTCCTCCGGCGTCACCCGGCTTCTGGTAGAAGCCTTCTCTCTTTTTTTTCTTGCGGCGAGCCCGCTTCTCCGGCCGCCGCTCGTGCCGCCGCCGCTTGTCCGGCCACCGCTCGTGCCACCGCTGCTGGTGCGGCCGCCGCTTGTCCTTCTCTCTTTTTTTTCTTGCGGCGAGCCCGAGCCGTTCCTCTCTCAACCGCAGCCGAGCTTCCCTCGGCCCCCTTTGGCCCCGTCGCCTCCTCCCCGCCTGCGAGACTCTTCTTCTCCGGCTTTCGGAGTTCCTCCGCCATCACCCGGCTTCTGGCAGAAGCCTTCTCTCTTTTTTTTCGTGCGCTTGGCGAGGAAAAGCAGGCGGGGAGGAGGCGACGGGGCCAAAGGGGGCCGAGGGAAGCTCGGCTGCGGTCGAGAGAGGAACGGCTCGGGCTCGCCGCAAGAAAAAAAAGAGAGAAGGACAAGCGGCGGCCGCACCAGCAGCGGCGGCACGAGCGGCGGCCAGAGAAGCGGCGGCCGCACCAGCAGCGGCGGCACCAGCGGCGGCGGCACCAGCGGCCGGACAAGTGGCGGCGGCACCAGCGGCGGCCGGACGAGCGGCGGCGGCACGAGCGGTGGCCGGACAAGCGGCGGGCAGGCGGGCAGGCAGGCGGCTCCTCAGCTGTTGGGCGGGGGTCTTCCCAGGTGCGGAAGTAAAAAACACCATCTGCACATGCGCGGCCATGGAAAAAAGGGCGCGCATGCGCAGATGGTGTTTTTGCTTCCGCAGCGCTACTTCGCGAAAACCCGCTCATTGCGGGGGGTCCTGGAACAGAACCCTCGCAATGATCGGGGGTTCACTGTACTTCTCAGTTTTGCTGTTCAAAACGTCTAGCCATTTCTATGACTCAAACCTGATCCCTTTGCTATTTTATCTTTAAAACCTTAGCAACTGAACATTAGCTTGCAAATGCTACTATGAATGACTAGTACCAACATATTTAGCAGCCTTTTAATTACAATGTCCATTAAAAGATACTGAGCTTCTCTACACATAAGTTCATCTTATTTGCATTGCTCTTCTGCACAAACATAGGTTGCAATGGATGGCAAACTTATGGCACGTGTGGCGAACGTATGGCACTCAGAGGCCTCTCTGTGGGCATGAGCCCTTGCCAGCTGCTCTCCTGGTTTCCAGCATGCCAGCTGATCTTCACATTTACCATAAACCCGAAGATCAGCTGGCTGGTGTGCATGCATGCACCGGCCACCTGGTCTTCAGGTTTCCGGCACTCTGGCATGCAGGAAGACCACCTGGATGGCATGCACACGCATACTGGAAACCAGAAGTCCTGGCGGCTACTGTATACATGTGCACCAGCCAACCGGTGTTCAAGTTTCCAGGACTCCAGTTTAGGCACTCAGGGCCGAAAAGATTCGCCATCACTGACAGGGTCTAATTTTATAAAACGTCTATATAAAAATATGCTGCTCAAAAAATAAAGGGAACACTCAAATAACACATCCTAGATCTGAATAAATGAAATATTCTCACTGAATATTTCATTTGCACAACAGCATGTGAAATTGACTGTCAATCAGTGTTGCTTCCTAAGTGGACAGCTTGATTTCACAGAAGTTTGATTTACTTGAAGTTATATTTTGTTTTTTAAGTGTTCCCTTTATTTTTTTTGAGCAGTGTATATAAACTATAAAACTATATAGAAAGTTTATAAAAAGTCACCACTAAATGCCCTATTTATTTATAATATTTTTATATAGCTCCCATTAATCAAAAGGAGCACATACAGTGTTCCCTCGATTTTCGCGGGTTCAAACTTCGCGAAAAGTCTATACCACGGTTTTTCAAAAATATTAATTAAAAAAATACTTCGTGTTTTTTTCCCTATACCACGGTTTTTCCCACCCGATGACATCATATATGTCATTGCCAAACTTTTGTCTGCCTTTAATAAATATTTTTTTTTAATAAACTTTAATAAATAACCCTGGTGAGTAATAATCTAAATGTTTGCTAAGGGAATGGGAAATTGCAATTTAGGGGTTTAAAGTGTTTAGGGAAGGCTTGTGATACTGTTCATAGCCAAAAATAGTGTATTTACTTCCGCATCTCTACTTCGCGGAAATTCGACTTTCGCGGGCGGTCTCGGAACGCATCCCCCGCGAAAATCGAGGGAACACTGTACCCGACTCTGGGCAGCTTACAGATCCACTTCATCAGTAAGATTAAAATACTATGTAAAAATATAACAACAAAAATATCAACCCTTTAAACCCCAAACAGTTTTGTGTTCAGAAGCATTAGATCCTATCTCGTGGCAGGGGAAATGGTGTTCCAAAGAATGGGGGCACCAACAGAGTTAGCTTGACTCTGGCATGTCAGGAGATTCATTCTTCAAGGGATGGGACCCAGAGAGCTCAGTCTTCCAGAAAAAGCTGGAAGCAGTCGATCCTGCATTATATTCATGAGGGGCTTTCAAAGTGACAGCCAGCACCTTGAATTCATTCCAGTCATTCCAGAAGGAGATTGATAAGAAATGCAGCTCTCAGAGTGCTACACAGTCAACTCACAATCCATTCGTGTCTACTCAAGCCATTGTGTTCTGGACTAGCTGGAATTTCTGAGTGAACTTCAAGGGCAACCCAATGTAGAGCAGTTGCAGTAACACAAATAGGAGGTGACCACCAATGTTGCCTTCTCAGAGATGAACCCACCTGGCATTTGGTTCCACCAGCAACTTCTTACCACCCCCCCACTGATTTGAAACACTCACTCACAAAGAATCCTTGCAACTCTATTTCGCCTCCTTCTTGTTGCAAATTAAGATGGATGCTGTAGTAAAGTTCACCAAGGGATCAAGCAGGACCAGGACTTATAGGCCCCCTATTCTGGCCCCATCTACAAATAGTGATTGATGTGGATTTCCTCTAGATTTATCTGCGAATGCTGCCATATAACCCTCTCAACAACTCTTCCCAGAAACGGACACACTTAATAGGCTGAGAGTAAACCAACTTTGCTTGACTGGGCAAGGATTTTTTGAAGAAGGATTGCACTATTGCCCATTTCAAGGCAGGTGGCACCATCTTCTCCTTCGAGGAAACATTCAGTATTGTTGCACATGGCCAGATTCCTTCTTGGAGGCTTCCATCAACCAAGAAAGGCAGGTAACTAAGATACAATATTAACAGAAAATGAAAGTTGGGTTCAAACATCATGTTACACCCTGCCTGTTTTTCCAGGCTTATAGAATAAAGCATAGTGATCTGGTTCACTTAGAATATAAAGACTCTGGTTTACAAGTCAGCAGACTCCCAAACCTACTACAGTGATCCCCCGGTTATTGCGTCCCCGACCATTGCGAACAGGGTAATTCGCGATTTTTCAACCCGGAAGTCAAAACACCATCTGCCCATGCGTGCCCTTTTTTCTATGGGCACGCATGCGTAGATGGTGCCCGGCAGATCAGCTGCTGGGCGGCTTCCCTGGGTCTTCCCCCTCTTGCTGGCGAGAGGGCGAGCAGCGGGCATCAGCAAGGAGTTTCCCCACCGCCCACGCAAACTCCTCGCTGCCGCCCGCCCTTCGCCCGCCCACACCGTTCATTCTCGCGGCCAGAGCGAGCGCGGACAAGCTGTTCGCTGGCGCTAGCTCTCGCCTGCCTGCCCGCTAGCGAGGAGCCGCCTGCCTGCCCGCTAGCGAGGAGCCGAAGATTGGGGGCGGCGCGACGTCGCCACCGGCATGGGGGGCTTACCAGCACCCCCCGGACCCCCAACCCGGGTTTGGGGGGCTGCTAGGAAGCCCCCCATGCCGGCGGGGACGTTTTAAAACACCCGCGCGACTTTCCAATGAGTCCCGAAGACAAACGCGTTGTCTTCGGGACTCATTGGAAAGTGGCGCGGGTGTTTTAAAACATCCCCGTGACATGAGGGGCTCGCTAGCACACCCCCAAACCCGGGTTGGGGGTTCGGGGGTGTGCTAGCGAGCCTCCCATGTCGGCGGGGATGTTTTAAAACACCCGTGCGACTTTCCAATGAGTCCCGAAGACAAACGCGTTGTCTTCGGGACTCATTGGAAAGTGGCGCGGGTGTTTTAAAACATCCCCGCCGACATGAGGGGCTCGCTAGCACACCCCCAAACCCGGGTTGGGGGTTCGGGGGTGTGCTAGCGAGCCTCCCATGTCGGCGGGGATGTTTTAAAACACCCGCGCGACTTTCCAATGAGTCCCGAAGACAAACGCGTTGTCTTCGGGACTCATTGGAAAGTGGCGCGGGCGTTTTAAAACATCCCCGCCGACATGAGGGGCTCGCTAGCACACCCCCAAACCCGGGTTGGGGGTTCGGGGGTGTGCTAGCGAGCCTCCCATGTCGGCGGGGATGTTTTAAAACACCCGCGCGACTTTCCAATGAGTCCCGAAGACAAACGCGTTGTCTTCGGGACTCATTGGAAAGTCGCGCGGGTGTTTTAAAACATCCCCGCCGACATGAGGGGCTCGCTAGCACACCCCCAAACCCGGGTTGGGGGTTCGGGGGTGTGCTAGCGAGCCTCCCATGTCGGCGGGGATGTTTTAAAACACCCGCGCCACTTTCCAATGAGTCCCGAAGACAAACGCGTTGTCTTCGGGACTCATTGGAAAGTCGCGCGGGTGTTTTAAAACATCCCCGCCGACATGAGGGGCTCGCTAGCACACCCCCAAACCCGGGTTGGGGGTTCGGGGGTGTGCTAGCGAGCCTCCCATGTCGGCGGGGATGTTTTAAAACACCCGCGCCACTTTCCAATGAGTCCAGAAGACAAACGCTTTGTCTTCGGGACTCATTGGAAAGTGGCGCGGGTGTTTTAAAACATCCCCGCCGACATGAGGGGCTCGCTAGCACACCCCCAAACCCGGGTTGGGGGTTCGGGGGTGTGCTAGCGAGCCTCCCATGTCGGCGGGGATGTTTTAAAACACCCGCGCGACTTTCCAATGAGTCCCGAAGACAAACGCGTTGTCTTCGGGACTCATTGGAAAGTCGCGCGGGTGTTTTAAAACATCCCCGCCGACATGAGGGGCTCGCTAGCACACCCCCAAACCCGGGTTGGGGGTTCGGGGGTGTGCTAGCGAGCCTCCCATGTCGGCGGGGATGTTTTAAAACACCCGCGCGACTTTCCAATGAGTCCCGAAGACAAACGCGTATTCTTCGGGACTCATTGGAAAGTCGCGCGGGTGTTTTAAAACATCCCCGCCGACATGAGGGGCTCGCTAGCACCCCCCCAAACCCGGGTTGGGGGTTCGGGGGTGTGCTAGCGAGCCTCCCATGTCGGCGGGGATGTTTTAAAACACCCGCGCGACTTTCCAATGAGTCCCGAAGACAAACGCGTTGTCTTCGGGACTCATTGGAAAGTCGCGCGGGTGTTTTAAAACATCCCCGCCGACATGAGGGGCTCGCTAGCACACCCCCAAACCCGGGTTGGGGGTTCGGGGGTGTGCTAGCGAGCCTCCCATGTCGGCGGGGATGTTTTAAAACACCCGCGCGACTTTCCAATGAGTCCCGAAGACAAACGCGTTGTCTTCGGGACTCATTGGAAAGTCGCGCGGGTGTTTTAAAACATCCCCGCCGACATGAGGGGCTCGCTAGCACACCCCCAAACCCCCAACCCGGGTTAGGGGGGTGCTAGCGAGCCCCCCATGTCGGCGGGGACGTTTTAAAACACCCGCGCCGCCCCCAATCTTCGGCTCCTCGCTAGCGCTGCGGAAGTAAAAACACCATCTGCACATGCGCAGATGGTGTTTTTACTTCCGCAGCGCTACTTCGCGAAAACCCGCTCGTTGCGGGGGGTCCTGGAACGGAACCCTCGCAAAGAGCGGGGGATCACTGTATATCATTTGAAGCAAATGACGCAGCTTTTAACATCACAAAAACCAAAGTCTTGTAGATTCAGTCTTGCTAAGCTTCAATTGGTTTTCCTATCATTCCTAAACTTCTGACATATTACAATCAAAAGTTCTTTTAAGAAACAAAACTACAAATTTTTAGTTGGGTGGGTGTAGAGAACTGAACTCGCTGCAATTTGTGAAATCAAACTTAGCTTCTCTTGTTCCCTCTCACGCACATTTTAGCAATGTGGTTGTAGCATATTTCACACTCCTCTGGGAGACATATGTAGGCCAAAGGCTTCAGGGAGGAATCTCTAGAAAGGAACATAGCTCCTTAGTTCTGACTGCGAGGGGGACAAAGAAAATAATATTTTCAAAAAAATTATATAAATGGTTTGCACTTTTTATTATTTATGCTGACAATGCAGACAAAGGACGCTTGGTTTAGTAAGCAGGAGCCAAATGTGAAGAACTTACATACTATATATGGGACCTTGGAATTATCTGTACATAAAGCAGCTGGAAAAATCATTATTCTAGCTAGGCCTATGGTCAAACTAAATATACATATGCTAAACAAATCCTCTGTATTGTAAGCAAAAGTAATTTTGCATCAGTAAGTTTTGCAATATCTCACATCCCTACGATCTATCCTACATAGATATTTCAGGTCCAGTTTCCTTGCCCTTGGCAACTACTTCACACATCTCCATCTCCAAAGTTTTTTCTGTTTCCTCCATTTTTTGGGTCTGTGTATTTATATTGTCTCTTTATGCACAATGTTTCCACACTCCTTTCCAAGGGTTTTTTAAAAATATATTTTCAGACTGCCTACAATTCTCCCATAAATAATATGCTCGTTCTCAGCAGAATGCGAGAGTCATAAAGTAATGGGCTCAAAATCTGAAATTAATGTAACTGATCAAACCAATCTGGTATACACTACTGAGAATATTTTCAACTGTGGTGTTGGCCCAACTTTTTTAAAAAAGAACATGAAATGTTTGAATGTGTCAACAGAGAGACAGAGGTGTCATAGAAACCCTGAGGTTCATTGCTTTGTGGCAAAGAAAGAACTTGGTACTTTGGCTTTACCTTTCTACCCATATCTTTGCCTTCCTCACCATTAGCAACACACAAACACACACACACACACACATACACACAGAACATTTACATTGAGAGGCATGTATTACTACTATAGAAAACCCAGGCTGCATTTATATAATCAATGTCCTGTTACAAATAAAATACATATAATAAGGATCTCAAAAGGTGCCAGAATACTTATTTTTTTGGCTTGAGGCTATAGACCAGTGATGTCAAACCATTTTGATGTTGTGTGCCAAAAGTCCAAGATTGCTTGTGCTATTGCACTCACCAGCATCCATAATGCAATGTGTGCCCCCATTTGCCCATTGCTGCTGTTCTTCTGGGGCAGTGGGGCTGCGCAGGAGGAATGCTGGAGACAGGCAGTGATGCCCATAACCCAAGGGGCCCACGGGATCATTTGTGTAGGCAGTCCCTCATCACCATCCTATTCTCACCGGCTGCTGGTCCACCAAAGTCCTGCCAGCTGCACCTGCTTGGCTGGGGGCTCCCAGTGGGGAGGAGCCCAAACACGTTCACACACTTGGAGCTTATCTGGCTGGCACATGGCGCTGCCAAGGTGAGGGGGGCGAGAGCACTGCCACCAGCTGGGGAACAAGAGCTCCCAGCAGCCCAAGCAAGTCTGTGTATTTAGAACTTCCCTGGCTGGCTCATGGCGCTGCTGAGGTGTGAGGGCAGAGATCACTCCCATTAGACAGCGAACAGTGGCTCCCAATGGGGAGGAGTCCAGGCAAGGTCGCACGTTTGGAACCTCTCTGGCCAGCATTTGGCGCTGCCGAGGTTCGGGAGCTGAGAGCATTCCCGCCGGCCAGGGAATGGCAGCTCCCAGTGGGGAGGGGCCCAGGTAAGGCTGCACATTTGGAGTTTTTCCGGCTGGCGCATGGTGCTGCTGAGGTGTGGGGGCAGAGTGTGCTGGCCCTGACCAGGGAATGGAGGAGCCTAGGCCATGGGGTCCTCTGCCCCAGCAGCCCACCACCCCATCCTCACTGGCTGCTTGTCCACCAGTGCACCTGCACAGACAGGGTGGGAGGGAAGCCCGGCTTACTTTGCTCTGCTCCCTTAGGAAACGACTGCCGGGATCCCCTCTCTGAGTCTTTTGGCACATGTGCTGTTACTGGTCTTTGCGTGCGTATGAGTGCCAGAAACCGGACCAGGTGGTCAGTACGCATGCGCACTCTGGAAATAGGGAGATCATCTCCCTGGAGTGTGCATGTGCAATGGGCAGCAGGTCTTCCGGTTTCTGCCGTGTCTGTTTGCATGAAAACAAGCTGGCTGGCGCACCAGAACCTAGAAGGGGACAGCTCTGCGTGCCACTTCTGTCACGCGTGCCACAGGTTTGCCATCATAGCTATAGACTATCCTAACAGTTTCCCCAAGTAAAAGTATGCTTAGGAATTTTTTGAAGATTTGTATAGTGAAAACTATTGAAGTGCTCTGAATTGAAAGTAGGCCTTTGACAATTTTCCACTAACACAACTAAGATTAAAAAAAACATTAAACTGCATCCCTGCTGTCAAAACAGAAATTCAAGATTATTCAAGCAAGGCTGTATGTCTGTGTAAAACACAGATTTACAACTTTCTCAACTCTGAGAGGGTGCCAGTGAAATATATTTTGTTGCTGTGTTTCGACAATTGACTGCTTTAAAAAAAAAAAACATGCATAAACCAAACTAAAGAACAATCAACTGGCTTCTAGAGTTACAATTTGGTGCAGAGTATAAATCAGCCTGAATTCTTAGAGAAGAATACAATCTGATTGCTAGAAAAGTAAGTTAGTGTTTTAAATTTAAGGTGTAAATTCACTTTGGCCCAACCACTGCCACCTTTCCACCAAGCCATCCACCAATTTTCAGAAAGTTCTCATCATTTCTAAAACATTCTCAGCATTTGTTTAAGTATAGCATGTAAACATGTAATTCAAGGTGGCATCAGAATAACCTAAGAACAATTGTGCTATATCAGCAAATTAAAAACTATACTAGTGCTGCATTCTATTTTTTTGCTGGCCAGTTGCATGGCTAATATGCCTTAAAAAAACCCCTACAGAATATATTTTATTGAAAAATTCCTTATTTAAAGGTCAAAGACCATTAAACCACAGATATCTAAACAACTGAAGAAACAAATAGCAGGGGAGAATGTAAATATAACACCATAATTTTGCAAGTCAAATTTCCTCAGTTCATTTACACACATATATTTTCACTCCCCCTAACCAGAATAAAGCAAGTTATTCTCAAGCAACTTTATAATAATAAATTTCATTACTTAATTAAGCTTCATTACGCATATACTCCTAGAATTTTGTTGGTCTTTTCCCACATTCCCTTAAAATTTAAGAGGAATTCTTATTATTCGGAGTCTTCGGAGAGGGGCGGCATACAAATCTAATAAATAATAATGATGATGATGATGATGATAATAATAATAATAATAATAATAATGATAATAATAACTCAATGTTTGTATAATCGTCTTCCTACCTCGGAGTTGAACTTCCTTTCTTTCATCTGCCCCTCCCCTCTCTCTCCCCTCAAAAATAGCATTAAAAGTAATAACCATGAAAGTACCATGATAGTCTCTCTAGTGCCTAGAGAAGGAAGACAGAGCTTCAACCTGACCTCCTCCATGACAAAACTGCTATTGCAACAAGTGGCCAACTCTCATTCTCCCCTTTCTTTCTCAATAACTTTATTAAATGCTTCTGGGGAGTTTTAAGCTGCATAGAGCCGGGGTGGCGCAGCAGGTAGAGTGCTGTACTGCAGGCCACTGAAGCTGACTGTAGATCTGAAGGTCAGCGGTTCAAATCTCATCACCGGCTCAAGGTTGATTCAGCCTTCCATCCTTCCGAGGTGGGTAAAATGAGGACCCGGATTGTAGGGGCAATCGGCTGGCTCTGTTAAAAAGTGCTATTGCTAACATGTTGTAAGCCGCCCTGAGTCTAAGGAGTAGGGTGGCATAAAAATTGATTGATTGAATGAATGAATGAATGAATAAATAAATAAATAAATCTGTGCAAGTCTCCAACCCTAAACTAACCCAAAGTGACAAATCCTAAACTAACCCAAAGTGACAAATCCTAAACTAACCCAAAGTGACAAATCCTAAACTAAACCAAAGTGTAGTTCTACAGCATGACCATTAGCAGCTCAGGAACATGCCAGAGAAAAGAAACAGGGCTGACATGGGGAACTGTAAGTCAAGGCATCGATAGCCCCAGGGTCTCTGCCTCAGTGCTGGGTGGGCTGATAGCAAGTGACTGCTCCAAGGTCTCTAGCTAGCTTCATGCCCAAAGTGAGACTAGAACTCACAGTCTGATTTCTAGCCTAATGCCTTCAACACTACACCAAACTCTCTGTTGCTTTCTGCATAGAAACATAGGAGATTGACAGCAGAAAAGGACCTCATGGTTCATCCAGTCTGCCCTTATACTATTTCCTAGGATGGATATATATTTATCCCAAGCATGTTTAAATTCAGTTACTGTGGATTTACCAACCACGTCTGCTGGAAGTTTGTTCTAAGCATCTACTATTCTTTCAGTAAAACAATATTTTCTCACATTGCTTCTGATCTTTCCCCCAACTAACCTCAGGATTGTGCCCCCTTGTTCTTGTGTTCACTTTCCTATTAAAAACACTTCCCTCCTGAACCTTATTTAACCCTTTAACATATTTAAATGTTTCGATCATGTCCCCTCTTTCCCTTCTGTCCTCCAGACTATACAGATTGAGTTCATTGAGTCTTTCCTGATACGTTTTATGTTTAAGACCTTCCACCATTTTTGTAGCCCGTCTTTGGACCCGTTCAATTTTATCACTATCTTTTTGTAGGCGAGGTCTCCAGAACATGCATGCCTGGATGATTATCTTCTTTTTATTTTGCGTTTTTATTTTGTGAGCCTACATACAATACATGTAGATTCTCCTGATTTTCTATCCAGATGACAGACAGAAGTACCACGCTAATTTTCATTTTTAAAAAAATGAACAACCCCCTGCATCTTTTAAATCAAGGATTGTGAAGGAAGCAGTGATTGCAATCATAAGAGCCCTCAGAACAGGAGGCCGCATTCTCTGAATGAAGTCTTCCTTGTCCCCAGTCCATACAGTTTGTGTATAAGCTTGCATGTGTGTCCAGGTTTAGCTAATGTACATGATTAGCCTTAGATTCAGGAAGTGCCAAAGAAAACATTTCAACATACAGTAAATAATTCATGGAATTTTACTGAAGGCCACTGTCTGAAATTTTTTTAAAGGGGAATTAAATACATTGATGAAATATGGTCATATAGGAATTCTTCACTCAGAAGCAGCAGGCATCTCACTACAACAGGTAGAAAGAAAAGTTATTGGTTCATGGTTTTGTTTCTTGGATTCTTGCAAAGCAGAATGTAGGGCAAAAACGTAATATAGTCTAATCAGCCTTCTTACTAAGTTGCTTAAATTCAGGAAGATGTCTGAAATTACATTCAATCTGGCATGTATTTACACTACTCCCTTCCATCCCTATTGACTCCCAACATGATGCTTCTTCCAAGTGATCATTCATGCTCTGAGCAGAAGTGGCCTGACTGCTAATGTAAACAAACTCCCCTGGAAAAAGCTTGTCAAAACCAATGGGGGAGTACATAAGTTTAGCCATAGATTCCAAGGCAGGCAGTAATAGCAACCGCTTTGTGTTTTTCTTGGTCTGACTTCTCCTTCTGCATTAAATGCAAACAGTCGATGTATATGTTATGTTACTATACTGTATAATAAAAAAACTGAACGGTTCTCGGTTTAAATAAAGCTAGTTCGTTCTGTGGCTCATTAGTAGCGGTATAGCTATCCAAGCAGTCTGGTTGGCCTATAACTATTCACAATTAACTAGAACTAACTCAAAAGTGTTAACAAATCAGGAAGACCAGCCCTAGTAAGTAAATATTGCGTGTACAGTAAAGGACATAGAATGTTTGAACGCCACACAAGGTGGATGGGGTGTTCTTTCAGCCAAGGGAGAAACTACGGGCAACCTCTGATCTCATTCATAAGCTGTTTTCAACTCAAACCTTTGTTCTTGAGAGAGGGAGAGAAAAAAACAAACAAAGGTGCCAGAGTGAGAGAATATGTGGAGAGGAGGTACCCATTTTGGCTCTACTCTTATCTGGAATTGGCCTCAGCCCTGCCTTATCACAAGATAGAGTCTTCAACAAAAAAAAAAGGGGGGGGGGAATTGCCAAGTTCTGCTTTAGGAGCTGGACTCTAATATTATCAGTAATTTCTTTAGTGTATTGCTGGTCTATGAGACCATACTAAATCAATGATGATTTCTCAAGACTAATTTTTAAATGCATACTCTGGAACCTATATGCAGGTCTGTGACTTGGACATCATTTTGTTAGCAGTTTTTTCCAGTATGACTGCAGCATAAACAAATGGGTTGCTAAATTAAATGGCAGCCTGTCTGGAGAAATCAAGATGATGGAACAAGAGCTTATTAGAGCCGAAGAACCATTACTTCAAGTAGCAATTGTTATATTTGCATAATAAAAGGCCCCAGCTTTAGTGATGGTCCAAAGTTCGATGTAACAGTTCCAGAAATTTATTTTAAAGGCCTTTTGTTTTATCATGGAGTCTCTATTCAAATGAGCTTTAAAAGAAGAAACAGTGCATCCTTTGTGCTAATTTTATGACCTAACATTTTATCCATTCAGCATAGTTCCAGCCTTCCAAAATGCCACTCTCAACCTGCCAAAATCAACATCTCTACATTATGTACAGTATGATTTGATAAACCTTTTAACTTTTCCAGATGGTTATCTTGGCAGGAATCGTTCTGACAAAATGTGCTATCCCGTACCATGCTGCAATAACAGTTAGTTACGTACAACATTAAGTGGTTGATTCCTGAAATATACTATTCCTCCCCAGAATCTTGCTTCTCCCCCTCACCAAGGAGAAGCTGAGCCAAGTCATTCAGCATGGCTCATCCCATTTCAGAAATAAATGCAGATGTGAGGAGGAGGAGGATGGGAGGGACAGATAGCATCCACTTTATATAAAATACCCAGCTGTCTTATTATGGAGAAAGCCATAATGCTGGCAAAGACTGAAGGAAAAGGAGGGCAACAACCAACAAGATGGATGAGCTGAAAATGCACTGGCAATAGTTGCCCCATCAGAAAATCTGAAGGAGAGCCAGATTATCCTGGAGAGATCTATCTATGTGGCTGCTGAAAGGTGACACATCACTTGATGGCACATCATCAATAGGTGTGTTAGCAATCATGCCAGTTCCTTGCATTGTCTTGTGCTTGAGACTGGGAGATCAAAAGATGCAATGCTTTCCACGTGACACTGCTTGCAACTCCTTGAAAGAAAACCTATCCTCACCTGCTCCCATGTACACAGGAGAAAAGGTACAGCCACTCTTTAAGAAGTTGTAACCTGGGGTTAAATCTGAAGCAGTGAAGCATCTGAATATTTATCACCTCACTTCAGATGCTTCTCTAGCAGTTGCACTGTGACAGGCTGTGTACTACAACAAAGCGAAACGTCAAGGATTAGCACTGCTTCTCTGCAGGTAAACTTTTTTCTAAAAGGTAGGTGGCCTGGATGAACTTGAGGCACACGTTTGTTGTTGGCAACCCAGCATTCTTTTACAAAGGACAAACTGAAGAAACATAGAAACATAGACGATTGACAGCAGAAAAAACGTCATGGTCCATCTAGTCTGCCCTTGTACTATTTCCTGTATTTATTTATTTATTTATTTATTTATTTATTTATTTATTTATTTATTATTTTTATTTTTATTTTTATTATTATTATTATTTACTAGATTTGTATGCTGCCCCTCTCCGAAGACTCGGGGCGGCTCACAACAATAAAAACAGTACAAAGCCAATATTTAAACCCCTTCATATAAAAAGCAATCATACATCTCACACAAACTTCTTCTATGTTTCTAAACCATGCATAAAATAAAAACAGTCCAGGGGAATCAATTTCCCCGTGCCTGACGACAGAGGTGGGTTTTAAGGAGTTTGCGAAAGCCAAGGAGGGTGGGGGCAATCCTAATCTCTGGGGGAAGTTGATTCCAGAGGAATTATCTTATTTTAGGATGGATATATGTTTATCCCAGGCATGTTTAAATTCAGTTACTGTGGATTTACCAACCACGTCGGCTGGAAGTTTGTTCCAAGCATCTACAACTCTTTCAGTAAAGTAATATTTTCTCACGTTGCCTTTGATCTTTCCCCCAACTAACCTCAGATTGTGCCCCCTTGTTCTTGTGTTCACTTTCCTATTAAAAACACTTCCCTCCTGAACCTTATTTAACCTTTTAACATATTTAAATGTTTTGATCATGTCCCCCCCCCCTTTTCCTTCTCTCCTCCAGACTATACAGATTGAGAAATGACTTTACTCAGGTTGCCTCTGGAGAAGAGCAAGGGCTCAGGATAAGGAGCATGAAGACATGTGTTTTCAAGCATATGGGGGGGAAAGCCCAAAGGCTTAAGGGTTAAGGAAACAGTACAGGGAAGAAGAGTCCCCTAAAGTGGTGCTTCATCTTAGGAAGCAAGCACATGTTTTTCAGCCACAGCTGCATCCTTTTTTGCTCCTTTCATTGCAATGTGTGTTTTTGGCCACAAGCTAGGAGAGAAGGGGAACCCCCCCCCTAAGCTCTTGGAACTCAAAAAGTAATTAAAGTTTATCTTCCAAACGAGCAACAGAGATCTTTTTAGGAGAAGGAGGGGGAGTAGAGTTTCAATGCCAGAGAGCCTAAAGAAGAGAACACATATCTGCTTCTTTCCAGGGATTTGCAAGGACCAATATATACTTGTATTTGGGATATTTTGAAGCAATGTAAGTATGGATGAACATTCGTGGAAAGCTGCATCTCTCTACTGGGATCCTCTCCCCCTTTGTGCTCCTATCTAATTGTGTAGGAGACAGGAAGCCATTCCAGCTTTGTGGTGCTCTCCCTCCCTCCCTTCCTGCCTTTCTTCGCTCCCTTCTCCACCATGGAATCTATAAATCACTTCTGGCAGGTAGCTGGGAAGCAGCGGCTAATGATAGTTTTGCTCTGGAGGAAAGGAAGTCACCTTTTAACCCTGCCTGCTGTTGTTTGTCTTACAATAAGACTGGAGAACAGATAAAAACAACATGCCAACTGTCACAGAAGATCTGATCACAACTGCAGCAGGAAACCTTATGCCAGACCCACAACACGCTCAGACTGAGGACTTTTACCCTTCACTCATTCAAATGCTTGCTATGTTCAGAGAAGAATCAGCCAATTTTCTGAATGGAAAAATCAAGAATATTGCATGCCTGTTTCAGTCTGCTAGAGATGCTCCCATCAACACTCTGACTTATGAAAAATTAAGGATGGGGAAGGGGGGGGGACAGAGAAGCATCGTGCAGTTTAAGTCACGAGAGCTAAGGCTTAATAACAGACCAAATTCCAGAGAAAAAAACTGTGCCAAACATACAACACACAGTATGAATTAGCTTTTAACAGGAAATGGTGCGATGCTGATAGCCCGAACAGCTTTCTGAGTAGCTCTAGGCCAATATATGAATGGAACCCTTTTGTTCCTTCAATGATAAATAGGTTATAAACATAATAAAAAGGTGAGTGTGTCTGAATTTCTTAAAGGCTACTTTTCAAATAATTTCTGGTAAATAAATCATTCAAAGTACTGAAACAGAATCTATTCAAACAATCACTGAGGGTCTATCTAGCCAGTTTACTTTTGAGTTTGTGAAACTTGAGAAGATGGACCAAATCCCTGGAATGACAAGGTCTACCATGCCTGTCATGACTTATTAAATCTTCTAGGGAAGAGCTGAGTGATTGGGTCAAGGAGATGATAAATGTTTTCCTGATAGACAGCAAGGCACTGATTCATCTTGAAGCTGTAGCAGTAGACCTAAAGACACCAGCCTTTTGCTAAATACTTTAGACATACTTTAGAAAAACAAAAACAAAAACCAGATGTGGGGAATAAGCTCTGAGCATATGGTTCAGAGTGTCATGGTTTCACTGAAATAGATTGTTTAGATCTGCTCTAGCAGAACCTCTGGAAGAGATCATTTGGAGATTACAGTTGGGACGCCATTAATATGCCCCTCTCTTCCTTCTTTTTTCTTTACCTGATCATAGGGAAGAAGTGGAATTTAGTCCCACAAAATTTTCTGAAATGGGTAAAAGAACCTAAGCATTAAGTAAGACCCTAGATTTTTCTATTTACTTACTAAGGTTGGGGAGGTAGTTGGTCTCAGAAGATTCATTAACCTATAGAAGATGAAGCTGCATTCCCTCTTGAAGCAAAAAGAGGGGGAAGGGAGTGAATCAATCAATAGAGATATTCCCACTTGGGGGTGCGAATGGAAGAGCAGCATTTGTCAATCTCCATCCAATTTGTTAACTGTTCCCTTTTCCTAGAGAAATTAACTGGGAGAATTCAACTTCAGAATGGATGCTCAGGATAAATTTATCAACTGAATGGCATTTTAAAGCCAGAGACTATTTTGATACCTTTCATTTTGTTACGTTTATACTCTTTTTTTACTGATCGAATTACGACATAACATTTATTTTGTAATTCGCTGTATATTTTTGTTACAGAAAAGCAAAACAATTTAAAAAATTCAAAATAAACACATCAATAATGAATATTCTCATATGTAAATTTGCATGTAACCAGAACCATTTAGCTGAAGTTGGCTGACCTCAAAATACCTAAGCAGAGTTGAGCCTGATAAGTACTTGGATGGTACACCATCAGAATGACTATGTCTGGAAAATCAAAGCAATAGTCTAGAAGAATGCCAACCTAATCATCTGAATATTCTTGCCAAGAATGCAACATGGAGATGGTCTTCCTGTTGTCACCAAGAGCTCAGTTTGGCTTAAGGGAGACTTTATTTTCACTTTTACAACCACCTCCTCTTTGTGCAAATGGCAATCAGTCATAAGCTTTACTTTCTCATGAAAGACAAAAAGCATTCAGAGGCCACAAACATGAGTTTGATAGGGAAGGTACGTACAGTGAAGACATCGTCATCTCCAACTTCAGTTTCATTGTGGATCGTGGAAGATGATGTCGTAGAACCTGCAAAGACATTTTAAAATGTGGGTTGTTCCTTTGTTAGATTACATTCTAGCCCATCCTATTTATGAAAAATTAGCAGAGGGCTAATATCTGTTTTGGGCATAGCCACCTCTCTCATAAGCCACCTACTAAGCCCACATTTCCAAGGTCAAACCAGCCAGAGTGTTGTGCTGGAATGAAGTAGAGCACCTGGTCTCATGCTTAAAAAAACAGGTGAATGAATAGTCTTTAGGACAAAGCCTTTTTTTTTGTATTTTCACAAAAGCAATTCTATATGATATATATTTTTGGGTGAATTCCTGATTGAATGGTACAAAAAAAATTAGGTGAATTGGAAGTTGGGACTTCCTCTTGCCACTCTCCAATTATGTAAAGCCCAAGGTACACATTAGTTGGTAAAATAATAATAAATAATTAAAATTTAACATCAGTCTAAAAAAGTATATTCAAGATAGCAGCAAATATGGAAGGCAAAAAGAAAGAGCCACAGTATGAGAAATATATGACACTTGCTCACTCTGGATTAACCTTACAGTTCCTTCTAACAAACCAGTTCCTAGATATTACAGAGGACTGGCTGAATGATGGGATCACATTCTCTGGAAGTCGACAAAGAAGGTTAAGATTCTGATTTAGCAGGGCTTCTGTGAAAGACATGCAACATTCTGTCTTCAAAGTTAGCACCAAAAACAAAACAAAAATGGGAAGGGGGGGCGGGTGGAGAATAGAGAAGACAGCCATTTTTCTACACACATTGGAGTGGTAGGATATATTGTATAGTACCTTCTGTGAGATCTTCAATGGCTTTTCTCACCCCTCTGTCAAATGCTCGCGCATCAGCAGGGCTTAGAAAAGTGAGTCCAAATTTTCGGTTGTCAACTTTCCAGTGGTGAAATGTAGGATTTGCCTTAGTGTAGATCAAGTCCTTTTTCACATAGCATTCCAGCACCACCTGGGGTGAAAATGGAAAGATGTGCAATGATGATATTTATAGGCAAAGGACACAAGTTTATTAGCGTAATTTACTGCTTCCTCTTGCACAGATTAAAAAGAATAAATAAATCTGCTTGCTCTGCAGTAGTTTGGTATGACTCTCCTTTCAACACAAGTAATCAGGAAAATTAAATGGGACGACAACATGCTTGAAACATTTCCTGCTTGGCTGATACAGGAACACAAACCTTTACATTACACATTTCATATCTCTGTAAAAGCCAAGTTTAACTTATTTAGGAACTTATTCTTCACATGTAGCCGCCCCGAGTCTATGGAAAGGGGCGGCATACAAATCTAATAAATAAATGTCCCATTTCAGCATTCATGACTTTAGTCCCTTTCATGCAAAATGAAATCCAATCTATATTGCTATATAGTTAGGACCAAGGAGTCATTGCTGCTCTTCATTACCCATTTTATAATGAAAACTGCTTAATCTCACAACACATGGCCAGACTCAAGCACAGTTTCAACTGGGAAATTATTTTAGACCAAGCCAAATCCCAAAATCTAGGGAATTCTTGGAAGCCTGGCATTTAGACAGACACATAAATCACATTTACTGATAGTTCGAGACAATAAAAAAGCTAAAAAAGAAACAAAAAACTAGAACACATCCTTCCAGCAGTTTATACCCAGATAAGCAGGGATTAACAGAAGACAAACACTCAAGCAGAAAACAATACCCTAATCAAGGAACTACAGTAAACTCCCACCAACACTGGCAGTCAACCTACTATATATAAATAGAGAGCAAGCCCTGCACTCACTAGGACTAATGGTATTGTATCTGCAAGCAAACAACTAAGCTCAGAGAATACTAAGGATGCCACAGTTCAACCCTGAATTGCAAATATTATTTTCTTTTGGGCAATTACCGTAGTACCACACTGACCACATCTCATAACCAACCACGTAATCAATATTCTTTTTCTCTTCCTCTGTTACAGCTTTGTACAATTTAGTATCCTCTGGACATATTTAGTATCCTCTGGACATATTGGACTATAGATATCATAATACACTGGTAGAAAGCCAATGGGCATGCTAATTAGAAGATACTAGAGTTTAATTTATTATAGCATTTTGACCCTAAATGCATCTCCAGTATAAGGGCCCGGATAGTGGGGGCAATATGCTGGCTCTGTTAAAAAGTGCTATTGCTAACATGTTGTAAGCTGCCCTGAGTCTAAGGAGAAGGGTGGCATAAAAATCGAATAAATAAATAAAATAAATAAATAATTGAATCAGTAAAACCCAGCTCATTCAAAAACATCTGTATCGCCAAACCATAATAACTGATTCATCATCTCATTCTGTATTTATTTTAACAGTACCTTCATTTATCAGTGGTTTATCCACTCACTGTAGAACAGCCACAGTTTTAACAATTTTCAAAATGTTATGATTTTGGGGGGTTGTGGGAACTACCCATCAACAATTTTGCTATTTTCCCTATTCAATCGGAAACAGCTAACATCTATGTACTGCATTACTGGTTAAGACTTGGATAGTGAGACCTGTATTATAATTGGTACTGGACATAACAACCCTGTAAGTTAGTTTTAAGTTATTCATTTATGATTGAGTTGTACATTAAGTTATTCATTATAAAGGTTTAAAGGTTTCTTCTGTCCAGCCAAGGGAGCATGCATTGCCTGAGAGATGTTTCCATCATCCTATGGCCAGCATGAAAATATGAAACACAGTGACCTTTCCCACCAAAGAGGCACCTATTTACCAACTTGGATTTGCATGCTTCTGAACTGTTAGATTGGCAGAAGTTGGAGTGAGTAACGGGAGATCACCCCATCACACAGCACTTGGGTCTCAAACCTGGGCTGTCAGCTTTCCAGCTGACAAGTTCAGGGTTTTAATCGCTGAGCCATCACTTCTTATTCATTACGATTGCTACCAATCACAATGGGGCAAATGCAATTCAGAACTCCCTGGAGCAACTTGGTTAATATGCACATTTTCTGTTGACAGGAGGTGCATATATAGAAACGAATATGTTGCAAAAAGTCCTGGCCTATTTTCAGTGACAAACCTAATTAATTTGGGGTGCAGAGTAAAGGCAACCCCCCCCCCCCCGGTTAAAGTTACCTAGAACCTCAAGCAGGCCCCAACATCTGATGGGACCACTTCATTTTTGAGAGACCATCCAGAAAGCTAGCTTGATTTGAGGAAACAAATTTCTTTAAAAGAAAGGAAAGAGGCAGAAAAAATTAATGAGGAGGGTAAAGCCCAAAGCAACTCAAGTAGGAGTGAAAATGTTCAGTAGCCACAGAAAATGAAAATGAAGGGACGGAATGATTTTCTTAATAAATGTGATTGTCTGCTAAGCAGCATTAACTTACCTTATTTAAGATGTCTAAAATATATATAATGCCTCTGGTTCACACTCTGCTTTTACCAATAGTAAAACTAACTAACTTTGTTCCTTTGCTATTTCTTCTTCTCTTAGAAATACTATCTCCCTTTTCTTCTATTTTTTGGCTAGCATCACATTTGATTATAACTGGAATGGAATATTGCTAAGAAAGGCACATTTAACTGGGACTCCAAAGACTTCATACTGCAATATTTTATTGCAGGCTTCATTTGTTATGTCCAAGACCTAAAGGTGCAACTAAGCATGTATCTATTATCTCTTTAGTTTGTTACCCCATCTTTGGATTACACTAGAATAAGCGTGTGGACAGGGACACCTCTTGATTAAAAGCGAGCAAGAAGAGAAGTCCAAAAATTTGTCCCACACAAAAGCATGGTCACAGCAAGTCATAGTCACGGCAAAGAGCTAAGTTGAAACCATCCTGGCATTTTTGCTCTTCCGGACTCTTATCTCAAATGAAATTGTATGAATAATTCAGTCCCATTTCAAAAGCTTGAATTACTTCATACAATGTGGCTGGCTTTGCTAGTTGTTTAAAAAAACATTTCTACTCTGTTTAACAATTTTTTGGGGGAAATGTATTCTCATTCTCTTTAATTGTTTAACGAGTTTAAACATTAATATGCACCTTGCTCTTTGTGAAAACAATAGATAACATCCATTTGCACTAAGAGAAGCATTATAGATTTGTCACACATGAGCTTAGGAAATGTTAAGGAAGATATGGGGTGGGGGGTGGGGATATTTTGGAAGAAAAGGGGCCAAAGTCAATAAATACCAAATCAATTTAATATACCAGTTTGTCTTTTTGCCTTTCTCCATGGATAAGAAATCCATTCCTTCCATTGGCCTCTGTGCACTGGATCTTGCAGACACCAACCCTACTAAGGCCACCTCCTTCTTGGGGCAGCCATCCTCCACTGGAGTCATCTCGGGTCATAACCACAGCTTTGACTCGCACAATATAGCTGTCACTGCAACAGACAAAAAAAACAGGAGGCGAATAAACCACAGAGTACATTTCACAGATTTCAGCATCTAATTATCTAAAACTACAGAAAAAGGAAAATCAGTAGTCTTCTGGGGTTGTAGACAGAGGTGGGCTGCTAAGGTGGAACGGTGACGTGTGCTCATCCCTGTGGCTCTGAGTGCTAGCAGAGCCCAACGCAATTATGCTACTGCACCTGGGCAGGTAGTGAAATCTCGTGCGGACCCGCAGGTGTGTCCCCGTGCAGTAGCATAAATGCGTTGGGCTTCGCTAGCACTCAGAGCTATGGGGGCGAGCACACGTCACCGTTCCACCTTAGCAGCCTACTTCTGGTTGCCTAACAAATGACAAGAACTGTATATATTCAAACAGACACAAATCTGGTATTGAACCTTTCCTTCTTTTTCAATAGATGCAAGAGACATTGATATGTACAGTGTTCCCTCGATTTTCGTGGGGGATGTGTTCCAAGACCGCCCGTGAAAGTCGAATTTCCGCGAAGTAGAGATGCGGAAGTAAATACACCATTTTTGGCTATGGAGAGTATCACAAGCCATCCCTTAACACTTTAAACCCCTAAATTACCATTTCCCATTCCTTAACAATAATTTACTCACCATTATTACTGGTATTTACCATTGAACAAGACACTTAGTAATCCTGATATTTATAAAACATAATTATTTATTAACTAATTATTTTTTTTGTTATTTATTTGCAAAAATTATTAGTTTGGCGATGATGTATGACGTCGTTGGGCGGGAAAAACTGTGGTATAGAAAAAATCCCGCGAAGTATTTTTTAATTAATATTTTTTGAAAAACCGTGGTATAGGCTATTCGTGAAGTTCGAACCCGCAAAAATCGAGGGAACACTGTACTTTAAAATTGGACTGGCTTTCTTAAAACCTCTTTATCTTGATTTATTCAACACTTTCTTTTACTTATCTATAATTACAAATACTGGATATAAAGAAATGAGCTGCAGAAATATATCTAGTTCATAATCTCAATACAGATCTAACGTACACCCGCCCACTCCTTTCTTCCTTTTACAGTACTCTTTTCTTTTCTTTCCTTTTTTTTGTATGTTTGTATGTTCATAGACTTTTTTGTTTATTTGTCTTAATATATTGTCAAAGTATATTGTTTAGACTATAATCTGACATGATTATTATCTTCTGTAACTTGGAATGTTTTTATTGTCAATCGCAACTATATGTATTCATTATAAAAATAAAATATTTTTAAAAATTAGAAAAATAAAACATACCCCCCCTCAAACAAAAAATAGATCTCAATTAAAAATGAGATCTACCATCACAGCTAAAAGGTGATACCACAGAAAGATTCCAGGTCAGTCCAGCTGAAGGCCTGAAACGGACTCGAGGAAAATCTTCATATACGGAGAAGGTAGATCTCACTCTGCACGTGAGCAGCTCTCAAATTTATTTCCACACACTTAAGTGATGCAGATGATTTTTTTTTAAAAGATAGGGATGGGGGGGCGGGGCGGAGGATCAATGTTTATGTTTCATTTTGAAACGGAAAAGATTCAATCTGGCCTTATGGGCTCTTGCCGATAAAAGCTGACCTCAGAACAAATGCATTAGACAAAGCTGCCCGACTCCATGGAGCTATCAGTACTTGAAACAGGAAGGTTAGAACTGCAAATATATGGTTATTGGAGATGAGAGTGACGAATGGTAGAACAGAAGGGCAAGTTGAAGGGTAAGGTGTCCAAGTACAATATAACAGCATTTCTCAGCTGCCTATCCTTCCAAGGTTGGTAAATCGAGGAGCCAGATTGTTGGGGGCATTAAGCTGACTCTGCGTAAATTCAATTCAATTCAATTCAATTTATTAGATTTGTATGCCGCCCCTCTCCGAAGACTCGGGGCAGCTCACAACGATAAAAACAATATTATAATGGCACAAATCTAATATTAAAAATAACTAAAAACCCTATCATAATTAAAAAACCAAACAGCACATACATACCAAACATAAATTATAAGGAGCCTGGCAGGAAAGATGTCTCAAATCCCCCATACCTGGCGGTATAGGTGAGTCTTGAGTAGTTTATGGAAGACAAGGAGGGTGGGAGCAGTTCTAATCTCCGGGAGGAGTTGATTCCAGAGGGCCAGGGGCGCCACAGAGAAGGCTCTTCCCCTGGGGCCCGCCAGACGACATTGTTTAGTCGACGGGACCCGGAGAAGGCCAACTCTGTGGGACCTTATCGGTCACTGGGATTCGTGCGGTAAATACTTAGAGAGGGCTGCTTAGAAAGCACTATGAAGCGGTATAAAAGTCTATTGCTATTACTCTTGAAACCCTAGAGCTGAGAAAAGAGAAGGATCCTTTAATTTTGCTTTTATTTCTTCCCGTTCTGAATCCCACACAAGTCATCACAAGCTTACCCAGAGGAATCTACACTACAGACATTCCAGCAGGAATGAGGTGCTGGCTATTCTCCATTCCTAAAAGATCAAATCATGTAGCTTGTCTAAAGCAGTGTTTTTCAACTGGTGTGCCGCGGCACACTGGTGTGCCGCGAGACATCATCAGGTGTGCCGCGAAGCTCAGCTTCTGAGACCGGAAGCTGAGCTTTATTCTTCGCGCCCAGCTGGAGCTTCCCAGTGGAGGTGGCAACAAGTGTCCTTTCGGGCCCGGCGGGAGGGCAATGGCAGCAGGAACGGGAGGCTGCTGGCTGCAGCGGCCCCGGGCAGATGCTGGGGGATGGCAGCGGCGAGCAAGAGCTCCAGGGCGGAGCCACCGGCAGCACCCCGCCCAGCTGGAGCTTTCCTGGTGGGGGTGGCAACAATTGTCCTTTGGGGCCTGGCGGGAGGGCAATGGCAGCGGAAACAGGAGGCTGCCGGCTGCAGCGGCCCCGGGCACCGTTCCCTGTAGGCTGGGCACGCCTGCGCCAGCGCACCCCAAAATGCCCCCCCGCGCACCCTTTTCCAGGGGCGCGCAGGGAGCCGTGGCCACCCGCCCGCCTGCCCGATTTCCCTCCGCGCGGCTGGGGATGCGGATCCACTGCCCTTGCCAGCCCGATCTCCCTCCACCTGGCTGGGGAGGTGGATTCGCCGCCCCGATTTCCCTCCGGTGGCTGGGGATGCGGAGAGGTGGATTCGCCGCCCCCGCCAGCCCGATTTCCCTCCAGTGGCTGGGGACGCAGATCTACCACCCTTGCCAGCCTGATCTCCCTCCGTGGGGGGGGGACGTACCGACGACCGGGGGCTGTCCGTCCGTGTTGGGTGGTGCAGGGCAAGCACAGGCAGCCCCAGGGGAGAACAAGGGAGGGAGGGAAAGGAAAGAGAGAGAAAGGGAGGGAGAGAAAATTGAATGAAGGAGGGAGAGAAAGAAAGAGTAAGAAGTAGAAAGGATAGAGAAAAAGGAAGAGAAAGGGAGGGAGAGAAAGGAAAGAGGGAGGAAGGGGGGAGAGAAAATTGAATGAAGGAGGGAGAGAAAGAAAGAGTAAGAAGCAGAAAGGATAGAGAAAAAGGAAGAGAAAGGGAGGGGGAGAAAGGAAAGAGGGAGGAAGGGGGGAGAGAAAGAAGATATGAAGGAGGGAGAAAAAGAAAGAGGTAGAAAGGAAAGAGGGAGAGAAAGGAATGAGAGAGAAAGGGAGGGAGAGAAAGGGAATGAAAGAGGGAGAAGGGGTGAGAGATAGAAAGGATAGACAGAAAGGGAGAGAAAGGAAAGAGAGAAAGGGAGGGAGAGGAAGGAAAGAGAGATGAGAGAGGAAGGAGGAGACCGAAAGAGAGGAAGGAAGGAAGAGAGAAAGAAAGAGGGATGGAGAGAGAAAGGAAGGAAGAGAGAGAAAGAGGGAGGGAGAAAGAAATAGAGCGAAAGGGAGGAAGAGAGATTTTTTTGTCCAAACTTTTTTAGGCCCCCCCCCTCAAAGTTCCCCAGGATTTTGAAAATATGAAAAATGTGCCGCGGCTCCAAAAAGGTTGGGAAACACTGGTCTAAAGAAGCACCTCTCTCTTTTCCTTGCTCTCTTTCTCATTATTTTATGCAATAGAATATAAACCAGTGATGGCGAACCTTTTTTGGTTCGCATGCCAAAAGGGTGGTGGTGGCCAAGCGTGCATGTGCCCACACCCATAATTCCATTAGCATTCCCCCACACACGTGTGTGAACCCCCCCACTCCTGGCACATAATGGCACACTGGGTTTTTTCCTCTCCCCAGGCTTCAGAGCCTCTCTAGGAGCCTGGGGAGGGCGAAAACGGCCTTCCCATCCCTCCAGAGGCCCTTCGGACTTTTGGAAGTTGATAAACAGGCCATTTCTGGTCTTGGGGAGGGGAGGCCATTTTCGTCCTCTCCAGGCTCCTAGAAAGGCTCTGGAGCCTGGGGAGAGTAAAAAAACGGGCCTTCCCCATCCCTTCCGGAAGCTGGAAACAGCCTGTTTCCTGACTCCCTGAAAATCAGCTGGTCTGAATTCATGTGCTATCAATATGGCTCCAAGCGCCACTGATATAAACCATTCTCCTTACAGGAGAATGATATACAGTGATCCCCCGATCATTGCGAGGGTTCCCTTCCAGGACCCCTAGCAATGATCGGGTTTTCGCGAAGTAGCGCTGTGGAAGTAAAAACACCATCTGCGCATGCGCAGATGGTGTTTTTACTCCCGCAGCGCTAGCGAGGAGCCGAAGATTGGGGTTCCTGTTTTAAAACATCGCCACCGGCATGGGCGGCTTGCCAGCACCCCCCGGACCCCCAACCCGGGTTTGGGGGGCTGCTAGGAAGCCGCCCATGTTGGCGGCGACGTTTTAAAACAGCCGCGCGGCTTTCCAATGAGTCCCGAAGACAAACGTCAAACTTCCGCATTTGTCTTCGGGACTCATTGGAAAGCCGCGCAGCTGTTTTAAAACGTCGCCGGCGGCATGGGCGGCTTGCCAGCACCCCCCCGAACCCGGGTGGCCGGGCAAGCAGCGAGCGAATGGCGGGTGGCCGGGCGAAGGGCGGGCGAGCGGCGAAGGGCGGGCGAGTGGGTGCTGGGGAGGGCTTCTCGCCCTCCCGCCAGCAAGAGGGGGAGCGAACGGCGTGGGCAGGCTGCGGACAAGCCGTTTGCTCGGGCCGCTTCCCAGCTGAGTACTCAGCTGGGAAGCGGCCCGAGCAAACGGCGTGGGCGGGAGAAGGGCGCGCGAGCCGCGGGCGCGCGGGCAGGCAGGCTGCGGACAAGCCGTTCGCTCGGGCCGCTTCCCAGCTGAGTACTCAGCTGGGAAGCGGCCCGAGCGAAGCGGCAGCAGCGAGGAGTTTGCGTGGGCGGTGGTGAAACTCCTCGCTGATGCCCGCCAAGAGGGGGAAGACCTAGGGAAGCCGCCCAGCAGCTGATCTGCCCGGCGCCATCTACGCATGCGTGCCCATAGAAAAAAAGGGCACGCATGCGCAGATGGCGTTTTTACTTCCGGGTTCAAAAATCGCAAATTAGCCGTTTCGCAATCATCGGGAGCGCAATACCCGGGGGATCACTGTAAACCATTCTCCTTACAGAAAGAAAATATCCCCCCAAGATACTCACATAAACTCATTATCAAATCCTTAATGAAAGTTCACATTAGAATAAATGCAACTGAATTTCACAGACACAGCTTTCAATCTGGGTTTTTGATCAGTTAATAGAAATACTTTGCACTTTGTGGAGGTTTGTATGATTGATTGGGATTTCAACTACAGCTAATCCTCTACATACATTATTTGTTTAGTGACCGTTCAAAGTTACCACACTGAAAAAAGTGACTTATGACCAGTTTTCACACTTATGACTGTAATAGCATCTCCATGGTCACATGATCAAAATTCAGACAATTGGCAATTGAGTCATATTTATGTGACCAGTCCTAGGGTTTTATGATCCCTTTTTGTGGACTTCCGACAAATTCAGTGGGGAAGCCAGATTCACTTAAAAGGCAAACTCACGCAACAAATGTTTCACTTAGCAACAGAAATTTTGCTCAATTGTGGTCGTAAGTCAAGGACAATCTGAATTATGCTCTTAAAGCTCTCTACAAGGAATTTTTGAAATCCAACATATCAAGAGAAATTAAACAAACTCTTTGTATATGTATTCTCATTCTCTCTCACCCACACGCACACACACACCCACACACCTAATAAGATATCACTCATTTATTGTTTTTCTGCCACAAGCTTGGAGGACAAAAACAAATAGAAATAAACCAATAGTTCTTATTGCTCTACCTGTCTGCCTATCCACCCATTCAGGGTATGTCTGCCCAGTAACAAGAATGCCAGATCAGTACTCTACTGAAAAAGTAGACCCTACCAAGTAGACCCTTTAAAGATATTTACTTCCTGCATAATAATGTCCAATGACTATAAATAACTCCTATAAGCAATTTTCCTGTCCCGGAAGTTCTAAACTCATGCTATTTTCAGGACAGTGTTTCATCTGTACATCTTATATTAATTCGCTCCTCAAATTCAATTGTTGCCTATGATGGTGGAAGCTTTAGTAAGATGCATATCTCCAAACTAATAAACTAATTGGTAAATACAATACCAAGTCCACTTCTATCACTCTTTCCATACTCTGTTTTCTGTCCAGAGCAAGAGCTATCATTTTATTTAAGGGCAAAGAGATATCCCTAGGTCAGTGATGGCAAACCTTTTTTTCCTTGGGTGCCGAAAGAGCATGTGCACGCACTATTGTGCTTGTGCGAGTGCCCACACCCATAATTCAATGCCTGGGGAGGGTGAAAATAAGCTCCCCCTGGAAGCCCACTGGAGGCCAGAAACGGCCTGTTTCCCAACTTCTGCTGGGCCCAGTAGGCTTGTCTTTCACCCTCCCCAGGCTCCAAAGGCTTCCCTGGAGCCGGGGGAGGGTAAAAATGCCATCCCCCAGCCCCCTGCAGGCTCTCTGGAAGCCATAAACACCCTCCCCAGAGCCTCTGTGTGAACCAAAAATCAGCTGGGCGGCACACACGTATGTTGGAGCTGAGCTAGGGCAACGGCTCACATGCCAGCAGATATGGCTCCGTGTGCCACCTGTGGCACCCATGCCATAGGTTTGCCATCACTGCCCTAAGTCAACCAGAATGAAAACATCAAATAAGATATCCCACAGATTTTTTAAAAGGGAAAAATTGTTTTCTTTATCATTTGAGGTATCGCTAGATGTTATATTATAGCTATGTATCCATATCATATAGAATGGAATTCCTTTCTTCAAGACTTCAGTATAGTATTTATGACAAGAATCCAAAGACAACTTTAATAAATACCACATAACTGCTTATCAAATAAACAAAAAATACAATAAATGGCTCTAACATTTAATTTTCAACATCGAATGTAATATCTGCATCAGAGGTTATCTGACTAAATAGGACTGGGGTGGATAAAAATTGATGATATTTTAAAAAATAATAAAATTGGACTTTTAAAAAATGTAAACCAGATATTTTTAAAAAATTTTAAATTAAATTTCTTTTAATAAATAGCTTTTGGAGTAAAAATCTATTTAAAGATAGTTTTCTATTTAAGATACATTAATAGTTTATTCAGCATGAAATGGAGCTTAGTTCTGTATGTAGGGGGATGGGGGAGGGCGTTTTTGCTGGCTCCAGGGAAGCCTTTGGAGTCTGGGGAGGGTGAAGCACGAGCTTACTGGGCCCACCGTTTCCGTCCTCCGGGGAGTGAGGGAAGCTGTTTTTGCACTCCCCGGGCATTGAATCATGGATGCGGGCACTTGTACATGCACGATAGCGTGCATACACGCTTTTTCGGCACCCAAAGAAAAAAATGTTCGCCATCCCTGCTCTAGGTACACAGCTATTGACTGTGAACCTAATCTTCTTACAGAGATTGAAAACAACAATGTAGATTAAATATGATTTCAAAAAATTAGGCTTCCTTGCTGACACGAACTATGTCTTGATGAGCATTAACATTATTGATAGTACTTATATAGCATCCTCAATTGCTTAAAAGTATTTCTCATACATTACTCTTAGGATAACCATGTACAATAATCAGCAGTATTCACAGGATATTGCAGCTATGGGGCTTTGAGAATGTGCTAGCCGAAAGTTTTAGATATAGGTACATTGTTCAGTTTATGACAGGTCAAGAGTCCACTCAGATTTGCAGAGATTCCCATGTAGTCTTACTTTAAAATAAACCCACCTACTTCAGTGGGTTTTCTCTTTATTTATTATATTATTTCTTTTTCCTTCCCTCCCTTCCTTCCATTTAGCTTGTATTATTAATATGGCTGGTGTTGTGGTTCAGCCTGAGGCTGCTCAGGGACCGGCTGTGTCCCTGCTGTCTCCATGCCCGGAGGAGGATGACAGCGAAGAGGAGGGGGCTGAACAGTCGGACGGGGGAGAGGAAAATCAGGAATGGGATGAAGGAGAATAGCATGAGAGCCCTGGGGGGGGGGGGGCTCCCCAGCCAGTAGTTTGGAGTCATTAGGTGATGAAGCTCAAGCCGTCATTGACATGAGACAGAGACGGTCAGATCAAAGAAAGGAGCAATTAAAGAAGTATTATCAGCACTGAATTAGGAACAGCTGGGTTTGGGTGTGGTCCTCCTTAGCAGGGTTTAAAAGGCAGGCAAGCCCTTGAAGGCATGTGGAGTGTTATCAGTTTGGAGTTGCGTTATCCTGTCTTGTTTCTCGGTGACTCTGTTCCTGGCTTGTTGCCCAGCAGCTTTGGAAGACCCGTGGGAGGTGTAGGTCTGTTATCTACAGCCTCAGCTTGGCAGCAAGAATTCTGTATTGCTGCATGGACTTTTGCCTTCGTGGATATATCTGAAGATACAGCATTTTCCTGTTTGTAAGGACATTTTCTGTTACCTGTGTTTTTCTTGAATTTTATAAAACTGCCTTTGCCTTTTACCAGTGTGTCTGGCTTCTCTTTTTGGGTTGGTATTGGCTTCTGGAGTGACCCAGAGAGAACATCTGTCAGATCAAAGGACTCATTTATTTCAAAGTAGTGGTGATGGTGGTGAAAAATTATTAATTTTAAATAGTTTTATGCTGTTTCAATCCTTCCAAGTGACTGACAGGAAATGGCCTCTCATGCCTCTCTCTTTCTGGCCCTCCATCAGCAGGAGTTCATTACAGCACCCAGTATCTGACAGCCAACTGTGTGCCTTCTCCCTCTCCGTGGCTTGTGGCAACTCCAACTAATGGATGTTGACAACACAATGAACGTGATAATAGTCAACACTATCTTCAAAACAATAGCTTGTAATTTCTCTACCTAATGTAGATCCATCCATCCAACCTCAACAGATGTGGACCAGAGGTGAAATTCAGCAGGTTCTGGAGAACCGGCAGCAGAAATTTTGAGTAGTTCGAAGAACCAGCAAATACCACCTGTGGCGGCCACCAGAGTTATGGAGGGAATGAAGATCTTGCAATATCCTTCCCCAGGAGTGGGGAGGGTATGGGGATTTTTCAGTATCCTTCCCCTGCCACACCCACCAAGCCATGCCCACCGATCTGGTAGATAAAAAATTGAATTTCATCCCTGATGTGGATGTCTTAAAGAGCAGATGGGGAAAAAAATCTGCTGAACTGCAACCTGCAGGAAATTGTTATCATGAAATAGTAAGATGTTGATTGTATCTTCTCCATCTGCACTGAAGAGACCCATTCATATTAATGGTAGTTTCCTGACCTGATTTACAGTTTGAAATGAAGACAAAGAAAGAAAGATCCATGATCAGATGTACCATGGTTTATCATTATTGCTGAAGAATTGCAGTTGCTTATAAATTAATATCTTCTAGGTGTGATGATTGTTTTTTGCATTTTCCATAATCTTAGCTAATATGAATATTGCCAGGTTAGTTGAAAACCTATGGGAGGCAGAACAGATTCTCAGTTTTTATAGTTATGATGTGTGTATTCCTTAAGTGTAATTATAATATTCTCTAAAAGACAACCAAAGGTTAAGGTTAGGGAATTTTTTTCTGAAAAATAACAAATAGCCTGATATATTATTATCATGAAATAGCACTGAGGATATCTAAAGCAATCAATTTATTGAGATGTTCATTTTAAAAACCTCAAAAAATATTCCCATTCAAGACTCTAGGGCACCATTTTATGCACATCTTGTGTATTTGTAAAAAAATAATAATTCCTTTGTCATATTACATTATCCTTTAAAAAAAAAAGAATTTAATAGTTGGGGCCCTAGACATAATAATTAAATGATACTGGAAAAGTTGCATCACTTATGAAAACCCGAGAAACCGTTGCTCTTCCCTTTGTTAATCAAACCCTGTGACTGGATTATCAAATTTATGTCAAAATAAGAGCAACCCCTTCAGTATAGTTGAAATCTTGACAAGTGAAGCTGCTTTCTCATTTTGACAGCTTGAATACAACAAATCCAGTTGTATAAAATAAAGCAGAGTGCAATGTAAATATTAAAATATCCTAATTAAAGAAATATTAATATATACGTAAGGATGTGACAACAAAAAATTTGCAAAGAAGCCAAAGGCAGATCTATCACCCTTAACTGAGAAGATGTGAGAGCTGTATAATGGGTTGTGAGAAAGAAAGAGTTGTAGCCTAGGCCCTAGACCAGCGTTTCCCAACCGGTGTGCCGCGGCACACTGGTGTGCCGTGAGACACCGCCAGGTGTGCCGCCTGGGCGGGGCGCTGCAGTGCCTCTGACCTCTCCGCTCCTGCCCGATGCCGCGGTTTCTGGCACTCTCCTGCTGGGCCCCAAAGAAGGAAGGCAGGAAGGAGAGCTCCATTCTTCGCGCCTTTTTTCCCCACCTTCCTTCTTTGGGGCCCAGCAGGAGCGCGCCAGAAACCGCGGCATCGAGCAGGAACCGGGAGGTCGGAGGGCACCGGCACGGCAGCGCCCGCCCAGCTGAAGCTTCCCTGTCGTCATCGGCAAGTGTCCTTTGGGGCCCGGCAGGAGGGCACTGGCGGTGGGAGGGCGCGGCTGCAGCAGCGCAGGCAGTCGCGGGGAGATGGCGGGGGGGCGGCTAAAGCGGCCCCGGGCACCGTTCCCTGTAGGCTTTTCCAGGGGCGCGCAGGGAGCCGCAGCCACCCGCCCGCCTACCGGATTTCCCTCCGCGCGGCTGGCCGCCCCCGCCAGCCCGATCTCCCTCCAGTGGCTGGTGACGTAGATCTACCGCCCTCGCCAGCCTGATCTCCCTCCGTGGGGGGGTGGGGGGGCGACGAACCGACGACCGGGGGCTGTCCGTCCGTGTTGGGTGGTGCAGGGCAGGCACAGGCAGCCCCAGGGGAGAACAAGGGAGGGAGAGAAAGGAAAGAGGGAGGAAGGTGGGAGAGAAAATTGAATGAAGGAGGGAGAGAAAGAAAGAGTAAGAAGTAGAAAGGATAGAGAAAAAGGAAGAGAAAGGGAGGGAGAGAAAGGAAAGAGGGAGGAAGGGGGGAGAGAAAATTGAATGAAGGAGGGAGAGAAAGAAAGAGTAAGAAGCAGAAAGGATAGAGAAAAAGGAAGAGAAAGGGAGGGGGAGAAAGGAAAGAGGGAGGAAGGGGGGGAGAGAAAATTGAATGAAGGAGGGAGAGAAAGAAAGAGTAAGAAGTAGAAAGGATAGAGAAAAAGGAAGAGAGGGAGGGAGAGAAAGGAAAGAGAGAGAAAGGGAGGGAGAGAAAATTGAATGAAGGAGGAGAGAGAAAGAAAGAGTAAGAAATAGAAAGGATAGAGAAAAAGGGAGAGAAAGGGAGGGAGAGAAAGGAAAGAGAGAGAAAGGGAGAGAAAGGGAGGGAGAGAAAATTGAATGAAGGAGGGAAAGAAAGAGTAAGAAGTAGAAAGGATAGAGAAAAAGGAAGAGAAAGGGAGGGGGAAAAGGGAAAGAGGGAGGAAGGGGGAGAGAAAGAAGATATGAAGGAGGGAGAAAAAGAAAGAGAGATAGGAAGGAAAGAGGGAGAGAAAGGAATGAGAGAGAAAGGGAGGGAGAGAAAGGGAATGAAAGAGGGAGAAGGGGTGAGAGATAGAAAGGATAGACAGAAAGGGAGAGAAAGGAAAGAGAGAAAGGGAGGGAGAGGAAGGAAAGAGATGAGAGAGGAAGGAGGAGACAGAAAGAGAGGAAGGAAGGAAGAGAGAAAGAGGGATGGAGAGAGAAAGGAAGGAATAGAGAGAAAGAGGGAGGGAGAGAGAAATAGAGCGAAAGGGAGGAAGAGAGATTTTTTTTGTCCAAACTTTTTTTAGTGCCCCCCCTCCTCCATGTTCCCCAGGATTTTGAAAATATGAAAAATGTGCCGCGGCTCCAAAAAGGTTGGGAAACACTGCCCTAGACAATGATCTGATAAGAGGAAACTCAGTCCATAGCAGGAATCAGGTAGAAAAAGCATTTAAGAGAGAATTGATTGTCTCTTTTTCTCTGGTCAGACAGTGGAGGAGTGCTTTCAGGCTTGCAATATCCTGTTACCGTAACTCTTAGAATAAAGTTAGTACTAGTATTCTTAGTTTGGGTTTCTACAGTACCTTGAAGGAATCACAATATCTTCAAAAACTGGAAAAGCAACAAGCAACTGAAATGATCTGTGAGAAAGATGGACAAATCCTCCCCCAATAACGTCAAACTCAAGGCCCACAGGCCAGATCTGTCCCGCAGGATGCTTAAATCTGGCCTGTGGGGCCGCTTTGGAAATAACAAAGGGCTGTTTTTGCTGGCAGGGGATTACAAGAAGCCCTCACAGCTGAAAATGGAGCTCAGGAGCCCATTTTCGCTGGCAGAGCATTCGGGCGCCCACAGGCACCCCTGACACAAGTTATGTTGAGCTGCCCATGCCCACATTGGCCACACCCACACTGGCCACCTGAGGTCAAACACAACCCTGATGCGCCTCTCAATGAAATTGAGTTTGATACCCCTGGCTTTAGAGATAAGAGAAAGTGTGCTGGCTATGCAATCTGCAATCAGCCAATGTAATGATGACTATCAAAACATATGCTTGAAAAGGCAGACTAAATGGTTCTTCAGACTACCTGTAGTTTCTGTGAGAACATGCAACCAAGTTCAATGATGTGATTATTTTTAGGGACTTTCTGATATTTCTGGGGAAGTTTCCCACCCTTCTAAGTCCGACATCTTTTTGAGGCCTTAGGCCATAGCACTCAAGAAGGGAGAATAGATAGGTAGCCTATATATTAGGGTGTTCTCCTTCCAATGTCTTTATCATAATTATAGTATCAAGTCAGCTCCTTAGAATTCTAAACTAAACATTAAGTTTCAACAAGAACAGGAATGGTAAATTGCCAATATATTTATGAACAAATACAGTGGTACCTCTACTTAAGAACTTAATTCATTCCGTGACCAGGTTCTTAAGTAGAAAAGTTTTTAAGTAGAAGCAATGTTTCCCATAGGAATCAATGTAAAAGCAAATAATGCATGCAAACCCATTAGGAAAGAAATGAAAGTTCAGAATTTGGGTGGGAGGAGGAAGAAGAGGAGGAGGACAGTCGCTGCCGAAGAAAGAAGGTGAGGTGAGGGGAATCAAAAATATCCAAAACTTTAACGCTTAAAAAAAATGGCAGGAAGCTGGCGGGGCCTTTGTGCTGCTCTCAAATTTCCTGGGAAATTTTTCCGGGCTCAGGTTCTTAAGTAGAAAATGGTTCTTAAGAATTAAGAAGAGGCAAAAAAATCTTGAACACCCAGTTCTTATCTAGAAAAGTTCTTAGGTAGAGGCATTCTCAGGTAGAGGTATCACTGTATAAGTTAAAATTCATTAGCAGACATATTTTACCACCATTATGATTTCAAAATGGGCTATTAACAAGTGTGGGAGATGCCTTTTGGAATTTTTTCTGGAGAAATATATTGGTAGATTTATTTCACCACCTTCTGAAATATGAATATATACGTAGAAAAGACCAATAATAACTGATTGTGGTGGCTTTAGACATTTAGACTCAGGAGTAATATGTGTCTCATCTGCAATGCTAGAGAAAATGAGCAACAGACTGCTATTCACATCCTTTTTTTGTTTTTGTTTTTTACTTTTGATGGGCATCTGGTTGACTACTGTGGGAAGTTGGACGAGATAGCATAGTCTAAGTCAGCTTGACTCATTATTTCTTTTACTTGACTCAAAGTTTGGTAACTAAGGCAAGAAAGTTGGAACTACTCAGGCTGGTTCTCTCTAGATGGATGCTTATTCCCCACCCCATGTTTTATTTTTTTTTAAAGAGATAGTAACAATAAATGGATAGAGAAGTACTGAAGTTTTACAATTCATATTAAACATAACATTAATAAAATATAAGCCACAGCAAGCGAAGTTTTGTTATATTAACATGTTAAATGTTTTAGCTTAATGCCAAAATCCATAGTAGTAATCTATGTCAAAAAAAGAAAAAGAAAAAACCACCCTAAAATATTATAGATTTTAATTTTTAATTTCTCCCACCCTCCCTTCAACCGATTTATAGTGTCTATTAGCATAAACTTAAGAAACTAAACTCAAAGTGCTTTTATTTATTTTGTTATACTGTATATTAAATGATATATATTGATACCATTCTTACTTAAAATTGTTTAAGACAGGTTTCTCTTTAGTTGCTGTCTCTCCAACATTCGGGGGGGGGGGGATATGCTTGGGCTTTGCAAGCTCAGATTGGTTCCAATATATGATATAAGAAAATGTGGATTCACAATACAAAGAGATGAAATCTGTCTTCACTGGCAAAATAGTGGTAAGATTCACATATTGGAACAGCTTAGCTTGTGAACATAGATGCATTTTTCATATGAAAAAATAGAAGTACTGTATAACATTTAAAAATTTCATTTGAATTTTGAAGCCAAATTTCTGTCATCCTGACATTTTAACATACCCTGATTATATGATATGATATGATCCAAACGTGCTGGCATATGCATCTGTGAATTTGTGAATCCGCCTAGTCTTATATCATGCGTTGTGACCAATCTGAGCCTGCAAAACCCAAGCATCCTTATTCTCCTACAAAAGCATCAAATCTCTTTGGCACAGCAATGCACTTTAAGAATGGAGTGCTCTTAATGACTTCACAATTTACAATGAAATAATCATCTGGCTCTGAAGCACCCATTCAGCAAAAGAACATTATAGTGTCAGAGGTCAAAGGCAGGCGTTGTTAAATCAGGGGCAGACAAAGGGGAAGGGTGGAATTCAATAACGAAGCAAATTAATGGCTGAAACTCCATTCAGAGTCTGCGCTAATTCCATTCAGCTTCACAATCTGCGCCTGAATTCACATGATGTGTTCGTCAAAAGGAGCAAAACAGATTGATCCAATTATGTCTAAAGAGGGCATTTAATTGGATAACGGGAAGGTGCATATATTTTTTAAAGCTTTAGACTTTTTGGGGTGAGGAGAAAGACTGATACTTTCTTGAAATACTGTCAAGCATTTTTAACAATTCTGTTTTACTTAAGGGCATAATTTTATTTCAAAAATTAGTATATTAACACATTATACACACGAAGGAGGTAATATTGTGAAACGAATCACCTCAGGCTACTGGTGTTATATTTTTGGCTATATTAATATTTATGATACTCCCAGAATTATAATAAATTTACAAACGTGATAACATTTTAGTATTGTATATTGTGTTGTTTTACTGCCTATAACTATCTTTTCCATCTTTTCTTTGCCAAATTCTGTCAGAAATTAAGAAATGGTAGTGGTCGCCAAGGGCTTTTACTCTAAACCCCAGATAAATTTGCCTTGAATCTTAATGACTGCCAGGCTTAATTAAAAAAAAGAAACCCAAACAATTCTGCAAAAATTGTAGCACGAAGGAGACCACCTTCACTGTTCCTAGCAGAAAAATATTATTTTGTGGGAAAGTCCTATAAGTGCTACTCTGAAACACACCAACCTGGGCAACTGAAAGATTGTTTATTTATTTTATTGATTGGATTTGTATACCGCCCCTCTCTGTGGACTCAGGGCGGCTCACAACAAACATAGAATACATAGTAAAACAATTTGATCCAATTAATTACAATTAAAAAACTTTAAAATATCCTAAAAACTTAAAAACATTCAATTTATCATTCACTCAATAGGTCACTCTAAACACACTCGTTGGTCAGGGGGAGAGATGTAGTGGCCCCAGGCCTGGTGGCAAAGATGAGTTTTCAAACTTTTTCGGAAAGCAAGGAGGGTGGGGACAGTGCGAATCTGTGGGGGGAGCTGGTTCCAGAGGGCTGGGGGCCCCACAGAGAAGGCTCTTCCCCTAGGCCCTGCCAGCTGGCATTGTCTGGCTGACAGGACCCTGAGAAGACTCACTCTGCGGGGCCTCACCGGACGCTGGGATTCATGCAGCAGAAGGCGGTCTCGGAGATAATCTGGTCCTATGTCATGTAGGGCTTTATAGGTCATAACCAACAATTTGTGTCTGGAAACCAATCGGCAGCCAATGCAGTCCACGGAGTGATGTTGAGATATGGGCATGCCTCGGGAGATGGCATTGTTAGTTGAGAGCAGTCGAACCTCGAGGTGATAATGGCATGAGTGACCGTGAGCAAAGACTCCCTGTCCAAATAGGGCCGCAACTGATGCACCAGGCGAATCTGGGCAAACGCCCCCCTCGCCTCAGCCGAACGATGATATTCTAAAGTCAGCTGTGGATCGAGGAAGATGCCCAAGTTGCGGACCCTCTCTGAGGGGGGTAGTAATTCCCCCAGGGTGATGGACGGACAGGTGGAAGTGTCCTTGGGAGGCAGTACCCACAGCCACTCTGTCTTGTTTGGATTGAGCTTGAGCCTGTTGGCACCCATCCAGACCCTGACAGCCTCCAGACACCGGCACATCACTTCTACTGCTTCACTGAGTGGACACGGGGTGGAGATGTACAGCTGAGTATCATCAACGTACTGGTGGTAACTCACCCCGTGCCCTTGGATGATCTCACCCAGCGGTTTCATGTAGCTATTAAACAGCAGGGGGGAGAGGACCAACCCCTGAGGAACCCAAGGTAGGGACCTAGGAGTCAACCTCTGACCCCCCACTAACACTGACTGCGATCCACCAGAGAGGTAGGAGAACCACCGTAAAATGGTGCCTCCCACTCCCAGCCCCTCCAGTCGGTGCAGAGGGATACCGTGATCGATGGTATCAAAAGCCAATGAGAGGTCAAAAAGCACCAGGACAGAGGATAAAACCCTGTCCCGAGCCCACCAGTGATCATACATGAGTGCGACCAAAGCAGTTTCCGTGCTGTAGCCGGGTCTGAATCCTGACTGTCGAGGGCCTAGATAACCTGCTTCTTCCAAGGACCACTGGAGCTGGAGCGACACCACCTTCTCAACAACTTTCCCCATAAAGGGAAAGTTGGCGACAGGACGATAGTTGTTAAATATGGCTGGATCCAAGGAAGGCTTCTTGAGGAGGGGGCACACAAGTGCCTCCTTGTACGGAGCTGGAAAGGACCCCTCCCTCTAAGAAGTGTGGGTAATCTCCTGGATCCAGCTCCGTGTCACCTCCCTGCTGGCCGAGACCAGCCAGGAGGGACACGGGTCCAACAAGCAGGTGGTGGAATTCACATCTCCAATGGCCTTGTTCATTTCATCAGGTGTCACCAATTCAAACTCACTCCAGACAGGTGGATTAAGATGAGCCCCTGTCACCTCGAGTGACTCGTTGTCAGCTGACTCTGCATTCCAATTGGAGTCAAGACCAGTCCGGATCTGAGCGATTTTATCTGTGAAAAACTTGTTAAATGCCTCAGCACTACCCTGCAAGGGTTCCCTAACTCCCCCCTGATTAAGGAGGGAGCGAATCGCCCTAAACAGGGTGGCTGGGTGGGATTCCGCAGACGCAATCAGGCCGACATTGTAGGCACATCTTTTGGACCTGATCGCCACTTTGTAAATCTTAATATGAGCTTTTACAAGTGTTCGGTCAGATTCGGATCTAGTTTTCCTCCAACGCCTCTCTAGACCTCTCTTCTGGCATTTCATTTCCCAGAGCTCCTCGGTAAACCAAGGAGATCTCCAGGGTCTGTTGCCACAGAGAGGTCGCAAAGGCACCATTTGGTCTAGAGCCTCTGTCGCAGCCGTATTCTAGGCTGTAGCAAGAGACTCTGCCGAACTGTGTACAAGTGAATCTGGCAAAACCCCAAGCGCCCTTTGAAAACCTTCTGGATCCATCAGGCGTCTGGGGCGGAACCTCCTAATCGGTTCGGCCTCCCTGCAGGGAAGGATTGGAGCCTTAAAATCAAGCCGCAATAGAAAATTATTAGACTAGATTCTTGCTCAGTGTGAATAAACTTTACATCATAAAACAATTGTACATGCATGCTATCTACTCATTTGAATCACCAATTAACTATCTTTAAGGGTTTATTCCAGGAGAAACATTTGTTTGAAATGCCTGCCATCAGGGGTGGGTTCTGTCTTATCTTGCTGTCGGTTCGCTTTCTGGTGCATGCCGCTTTGCATGCGCGCTTGCACAGTGCTTGAAAACAAGATGGTGGCACCTATGGTGGTTCACAGCTGGTTCAGGGGCATGTCCAGCCGGCTATCGCTGCCGGTTCAGTGAGCAGGGGAAAATTATAGATTTAATTTAATTATTATTAAATTATCTATAGAACTGGTCCTAACTGGCAGGAACCCACCTCTGGCTGCCATTTGCCCCTGTGAAATGGACACCACAGCAAGTACGGAAGCTTCAAACCCACTATTTACAGAAGGCGGATTGAGCATATACTCTCATCCTAGTAGGAGTTTGAAGGGCCAAAGCCATTTCTGCCAATGAATATGTTCAGGGACAATGTTTTGCTCTGCAGCATTTCTGCTACCTGTTGAGTTTCATTTTTAATCAAAGGAATATTTTTTAAATGACAGTTGGGACAAGGAGCACAACGGGAGGTGTCTATTGCTCTACTGCTGCTATGTATAATATATACTCTCTCTCTCTCTCCCTCTCCCTTTAACATATAACAGGAGTAGCCAATAGATACTATAGTCTACTCGCTACAGTGGAGTCCAGAGACTAACATTCTTCAGATACCCTGGACTCTCCCAGCACCCTAAGCCAACAGATAGGAAGGTTTCTCACATTCTACAGAGTTGATCTGGAAAATTTCAGCTAATAACCCAGGTGTTGCCATAAAGCAAACTGCTAAAGTTACTTCTTGCTCTGGCCATGTCATAGTTCAAGAATCCCCATCTTAAATGAAGGCAATATATTACTGAACATCAGTTAAGCCAAAAGAGACAGCCTGGAAAACTTCCTGGGGAGGTACTTTTAAAAAGAGACCATTCTCTAATGGTTGCTTAAAGCCATTAGTCAGGCTTTCTAGGAAATGAGTTCATAATTAGCCTCATGTCAGATAACGCAAAAGCACTTCAGTCACAGCAGGTAACATGTGGAGCTTGTCAGTTCTTCTTTCATATGTTCCCATGTAAAAGCATGGTCAGCTACCAGCCCTCATTTATGAGAAGGCAAACTAATCTTCTCGCATCAGCCCTAAAGCATACACAATATACAGTACCGTATTTAATATTACACCCTCTACCCTCTCAATATATCTTTTCACATAATTTTTCTTCTAATGTTTTTAGAAATAAGATATTTTCTATTTCTATTTTCTGCTGATGAGAACAAGAACACAGTAAGTGGCAGACTAGTTGCAATTCTGAAAGGAACTAATTCTTATCTATTCTCAAATTTCTATTTTGATCAAACTATTATGACTAAAGTCAATTACAGTGGAACTACCTAAGAATGCCTCTACTTACGAACTTTTCTAGATAAGAACCAGGTGTTCAATATTTTTTTGCCTCTTCCCAAGAACCATTTTAATTTAATTTTTAATTTATTAGACTTGTATGCCGCCCCCCTTTGAAAATGTGGGGCGGCTTTCTATTTACAAACCCTAGCCTCCGAAACTGCAACCGGAAAAGGCAGGGAGAAGCCTCCGTGGGGCCTCTCTAGGAATCTCCTGGGAGGAAACAGGGCCGGAAAAGGCAGGGAGAAGCCTCCATGGGACCTCTCTAGAAATCTCCTGGGAGGAAACAGGGTCTCCACCCTCCCTGTGTAATCGCACACATTATTTGCTTTTACATTGATTCATATGGGAAAAATTGTTTCTTCTTATAAACTTTTCTACTTAAGAGCCTGGTCATAGAACAAATTAAGTTCGTAAGTAGAGGTACCACTGTATATTTGTCTATGGGTAACAGAAATTCTTAGAAATCGGAATGTTCTACTGTGTGAAATTGCACAGCACTATTCAAATGTTTCTACAACTTTACATTCCTGGCAGACAAAAATATATAAGATAACTGCTGTCCAATACAGTGGAATTTTCTTGGGATTGTCCTCTAGGTCGGGGTGTCCAACTCACGTCATCATGGCAGTGTCACATGACATTATCATGACTTTCCCCCTTCACTAAACCAGGTGTGTGGGCATGGCTTACACGTGACACATCTGGCCTGCGGTCTGTGAATTTGACAGCCCTGCTCTGGGTGTTTCACACCAGGCATTTTTATTTCAGCTTTTTGATCCTCTAACAATAACGATGAAGATTCATCCAAAACAGTTCTAAAATTCCCTTGGAGTCTCTTTGAGGTGTAAGTAGGGATAACCTGACTCTTTTCCAAAGATCAGACAAATACAGCAAAGACGTGGTTTTAACCTATGCAGATCTGAAAAAGCCTGAACAGACAGGCATTTAGACATGACATCTGTAAATCTACAGGCTATGGGGGACAAAACGGCGAAGAGGCAAGGATTCCGCAATCTTCATAGCCTCCCTGCCTACAGATATACCTCAACAGTCATACTGGATTGTTTAACCTTATTTAGTTGGCTTTTGTTGCAATGGCTTGGTGTGTCAGTCCAACTTTAGTAGGCATTATTTTTAGATATAAGTTATAACCAAGCTTGGGCCCCACCCAAGGGTGGGGACAAGCTAGAAACGAAATGTTTGACAGTCAAAATACAGGGTAGCTTCAAGTAATTAAGTGGAGAAGGCTGAAGCCAGTTTGTCTTAATTATGAGGATTCAAGTTGACTTGAATAAACTTGCCAAACGCACACCTTCTTCCTTCTAGTAATTCTCCTTGATAACAGTGTTTTCTCTTTACAGATATACAGTATAGGCAAATCAAAATGTTTCACGATTTTTTTTTCATTGGCATTTATATGCTCATTGTTTAAACAGCAACTATTCCCGCAGGAGATAGAAATAGAATCTTGGAGGGAACCTTAGAGCAGTGTTTCCCAATCTTAGCAACTTGAAGATATTTGGACTTCAACTCCCAGAATTCCCCAGCCAGCAAATGCTGGCTGGGGAATTCTGGGAGTTGAAGTCCAGATATCTTCAAGTTGCCAAGGTTGGGAAACGCTGCCTTAGAGGTCATCTGGTCAACTCTCCTCAATGCAGATACTAGATGCAGATACTAGAATACTGGTATCTCCTACAGATGATTAGACAGCCTCTGTTTGAATACCTCCAACAAATTAGAAGGCATTAGTTTATGTGGCAACTACTGACTGACAAATATATAATCAAGAAGTTCCTATTAATATCTAGCCTGACCCTCTTTCGTTGCAGTTTTAACCCATTTGGCTCTGCCCTTTGAAACATTAAAAAAAACAACCAAGTCCACTTCCTCTTCGGTGTAACATTCCTTCAGATATGGTAATAGATATTGCTGCTATCACATCTTCCCTCGGGCATCTATTTGAAAGGTTAACATAACCTTTAACCATTCCTCACAGAGCTGACTTCTTTATGCGTTACCATCTTGATAGCTTCTAAACTTTTTTCAATGTATCGCTATCTCTTTTGAACTGGAATGTCCAGAATCGGTTATCATACGCCAAGCAGGATCTGATTTAAGGCTGTGTAAAACACTTCCTTCCAATGATGTGAATTCTGTGCTCCTGCTTGTGTACCCTAAGATTGAATGAATTGGATTGGATTTTCTGAGGTCTTCCTGAAGCCATGACTCCTGCTCATCTTGTGCCAATTATACCATTTCCTGGGCCAAGAAACTCTTCTTTCAGTCATTTATACGCTGATCATCCCCCATATGGACTATTGCAACATGCTCAATAAGGGTCTATTGAAGAATATCCAGAAGCTGCAATTGGTGTAGAATGTGATAGAGAAGGCAGTCTTGGATGTCCCCAAGGAAGAGGTGAAATGCTTCCCGTTCGCTCATACCTGTCAGTCGTCAGAGAGCTGATTGCAAAGGGAGCATGAGGCTCCGCCCTCCTGCATGGAAACCACCAGATGGGTTCTTTTACCCTCTGAGAATGCACAGAACGCTTTGCACACACACAGAAGGTAAAAGAATCCAAATGGCAACGTTTGGACAAGTCGGCAGAGCATCGCGCTCCCTCTGCGACCAGCTCTTTGACGACTGATAGGCACGAGCGAACCGGGAGCATTTCACCCCTGCCCCAAGGGTTGTACATATAACACCTATGCTATAAGGAAGGAAAGAAAACAACAATATGATAACCGTACAGCCTTGCGCATGAAATTTCTGAGTTATGGTACCTCTACCTAAGAACGCCTCTACTTACGAACTTTTCTAGATAACCTGGTGTTCAAGGTTTTTTTACCTCTTCTCAAGAATCATTTTCCACTTACAAACCCAAGCCTTCGAAACTGTAACCGGAAAAGGCAGGAAGAAGCCTCCATGGGGCCTCTCTAGGAATCTCCTGGGAGGAAACAGGGCTGGAAAAGGTGGTGAGAAGCCTCCGTGGGGCCTCTCTAGGAATCTCCTGGGAGGAAACAGGGCCTCCACCTTCCCTGTGGTTTCCCTAATCGCACACATTATTTGCTTTCACATTGATTCCTATGTGAAAAATTGCTTCTTCTTACAAACTTTTCTACTTAAGAACCTGGTCATGGAACAAATTAAGTTCGTAAGTAGAGGTACCACTGTAGTCAGTTGTTGCCAAAGTCAACAATAAATTAACATCTGCTCATGACTTCCTTTTCTTTTCCTTTGCACATTAACTCATAACTTAAATGCTTATTTTTTTAAAATGGGCATAAGTTAGGAAAGACTGTGTTTATGTTTTCTTGATACAGTCAGAAACAAAAGCAAAAAGCCAGGTTTCTATTTGAGTACTGTTCCTATTGAATTGGTCTCTGAATAACACCCAATACAAAAACCTGGGGACTTGTATAAAACAGACAGTGCCATTTTCAGCCAGATCAGAATCCTTTTCTACTTCGTCCACAGGCAGACAGCTGGAGGGTCCATTTTGTGTGGGTGACATATATGCATGCACGGGTATGCATAAGGGAACTACTGTACTATTCTTTTCTTTAAATATTAGGTGTAACCTGATACTGACAGCACCTGCCTTCAGTCTACAAAATACTTGAGACTTTGAACTCAGGGCTGAAACACCTGGCTTGCTTTTTTATTTTTGAAAAAAAGAACTTTCTTGCTCCTTCCTCACACCCTGGTATTTTTTTAATGCCCACTGAAGAGCATTGGAGAGTTTAGAAATTTGTGCATGCTTTATCCCTTTTTTGACTGACCCTAAAAAACAGGAATAGTCTCATTGTAAACAATAGGTTTAGATAAGAAACTAGCTAAGATTTGCAAAGCCTCTTGCTCAGCTTTAACCAAGATGGTAGCCTTCAGATGTTTTCTGCACAAATCCTATCCACTCAAGCAATTGAGCATGGTGGTTTAGCCTAGAGTTATACTCCAGGTATCCTTAATTTTTATTTTCTTGAACTTTCCTCAGGCAAGGGCATGTGTTCACTCATTTTTATTTTAAAAATCCTCATATCAAACTATTTACAAAAATAAATTATTCATTTCTGTATCTAGCTTCATCTTCCTAGGACCTTACCTTCTAAGATTAGTTGATAGATAATACTCATGATACTGCCTTTTTTCTTTTCTTTCTCCCCCTTTTTCTTTCAAAATCTGTTCAGTTGCACAGATACGGTACAAAAAGATTAGGCAATTCAATAAGATTTTTAGGAAAATTCTTTTCACCTATTAGCAATATTTCAATCAGGTGAATAAAATTTGATTAAAATAAAATAAAAGAGGATGAAAACAGTGCAACAGTGGAAAAGTCATTTCAAGTTAGCTTTTCCTATTTTGATTTGTTTGAAGACAATGTTTCTGGCATGGAACTATACTTTAACCTCTTTATATGGCACCATTATTAATATAATTTGCTCACTGACTCAACAACTCAAATGCTGAGCCATTAGCTAAATACAAATCCGCTACGCAATTCTATAAATGTACTTTCACCTGTACTTGCGTCTGCTCCATTCTTTTATTTTAATGCTACATTTACATATTCTCTATGTAAATGAATATAACACAAAGAAATGAAGTGTGAAACTGAGGCCATTTGCATTTGACCATATGCAACTTTTTTTTTTTAAAAAAAGGAACTTTCCCTAGGTAAAAGGAATCTGTTATTGCACCATACATTTAATTCTATGGTATTTCAATCTGACTCACAATTAAATAACTGAAGGAAAATTCATAATTTAAAGATGGTTAATCACCCGCACGCTTACGAGGATTAAAAACTTAACTTCCAAAATGGCACACGTATGCCTTGCTAAAGCCCCATTCTCCTCTTTTTCCTTTACTGGGTTCTGGAACTGAGAATATTCGTTGCTCTCCACCCACATCAAAAGTCAATGAGAACAATTCATGCAAACACAGGTTGATTCTTTTTAATGAAACAGCTGCACCTAAAATTAAAATGCATCTTCTCTTCCACCACAGATCTCTGCAGCATTCAGATTCTTTTAAATGGAAACTAAAATGAGGCAGAGAAAACAAACTCAAGCTATAGGAGCATACACAAACGTACACAGTCTCTAAAAGGGGAAGGCACATACCTGCCACCAGATGCCATTTCTTCTACATTTTATATCCCAGTATGCACCGTTTTCCCATTATTGCTACAGTAAACCATATGCTAAAATGAATTGCCTCGCTGACTTGAGTAGCAGCTGGTTAGCAGAAAAGTGGCTTCCCCAGGCATGATTCAGTCTCCTGACAAATATACTGCGCCATACTAGATGAGTCATCAAAGGACTATTCTGCATTTTATTCAGCAGTGGCATAGTTCTTCATATTTCGCTGTCCTGATTCTTACCATGAATAACAAAACTGACCCAAGGTACTGTACTTCTTCACTCTTTGACACCTCAGATTTTGGCTAAACAATGCTGCTCATACCCTGGATTTGTTATGGAAGAAACTACAAATGGAAACCAAAACACACACACACACACACCTCTCTAACGGGAAGAAAATGAAAGAACAGCTGCAGCATTGGCATTTTATTAGCACAAGGCAGATTTGCAAGATGTTACTTTGCCTTTGCCTTCAGATACTTCCTCAGTGTAGAACTAAAACTGCACAACTTCTGAGCCATGAAGTCAGGCCTGGCCACATTTTGCCAGCCACAACGTTGCTAAGCCAATTAAATTTTGATTTTCCAGTGAAAATCACATGTGTTCAGCATGCACTGCAGTATTTTTATCACACAATTAAGAGGTTCTGTGTGGACTACAGCAGTGGACTACAGGTAAGTCCCAACAGTCATTCTCAGTTTGAAATTTTGGGTCTGCAAAACTCCTTCAGCTGTAAGGCCCTTAAAGGATGGGTCCGAAGTCTTTGGCCCCTTTTTAGCTTCTGCCAGATGGGCTTGAGGGTATCATATACCCACCTATTATCCCTCCAAGGCCAAAAGGCAAACTTGAAACTGTTTCACTGAAGTGTGCTGCTTTTGCTGTCAAATTCTGATGTGATCTCAAAGTAGTACTCTCAATCTGATGTGTCTCATAGAAACATAGAAGATTGACGACAGGAAAAAGATCTCATGGTCCATCTAGTCTGCCCTTATACCATTTCCTGTATTTTATCTTAGGATGGATATAGGTTTATCCCAGGCATGTTTAAATTCAGTTACTGTGGATTTACCAACCACGTCTGCTGGAAGTTTATTCCAAGCATCTACTACTCTTTCAGTAAAATAATATTTTCTCATGTTGCTTCTGATCTTTCCCCCAACTAACCTCAGATTGTGCCCCCTTGTTCTTGTGTTCGCTTTCCTATTAAAATCACTTCCCTCCTGAACCTTATTTAACCCTTTAACATATTTAAATGTTTCAATCATTCCCCCCCTTTCCCTTCTGTCCTCCAAATTATATAGTCTCAACCAATTAAGCACACTAGCAAATGCCCTGATCTATACGTGTCATAAAAATGAAAGAAGAAAGCATCTGCATTGAAAAGTAGCCTGTGATCGGTGACTGAGTGTATGCAACTCTTTGGGTCTTTGCCAGCATGCCTTGCCAATATTCCATCCACTCCAAACACATATTTCACTCTTAAATCAGGCTTACTTCTACTTTATAAGCCAATCTGGAAATAAAAGTTTAACAATAGCCAAGTAAGAGCAACCATGGGGAAAAATAGAATGCAGCCTTTTAATAACTTCTGTAGAAGCATCTTCCTGCACTTGTCTTATAAAAATGGCACTTGTAAAGTCTTGTGTAATTTCTCTAAACTACAAAAGTTCCTTAAGAACTCAGATTTGTCATTGCTGCTCCCCTGACTGATTTGTTTAACCAATCCCTGTTAACAGGAGATGTTCCTGAGGATTGGAGAATGGCCAGTGTTGTGCCTATCCACAAGAAGGGCAGTAGAGAAGAAGCTGGTAACTACAGGCCAGTTAGCTTGACATCAGTTATAGTTAAAATGATGGAGACTCTACTCAAAAAGAGGGTAAATCAGCACCTAAAAAACAATAACTTATTGGACCCAAAGCAGCATGGCTTTACTGAAGGCAAATCATGTCAGACTAATCTCATTGATTTCTTTGACTATGTCATAAAGGTGTTGGATGAAGGTGGTGCGGTGGATATTGCATATCTGGACTTCAGCAAAGCCTTTGATACAGTTAGACATAAAGAACTGATAGATAAATTAGTGAAGATTGGACTTAATCCCTGGATAGTTCAGTGGATTTGCAGCTGGCTGAAGAGTAGACATCAGAGAGTTATTGTTAATGGTGAGTATTCTGAGCAGAGACAGGTTACAAGCGGTGTGCCACAAGGGTCTGTTCTGGGTCCTATTCTTTTTAATATGTTTGTGAGTGACATAGGGGAAGGTTTGGTAGGGAAGGTTTGCCTATTTGCCGATGACTCTAAAGTGTGCAATAGGGTTGATATTCCTGGAGGCGTCTGTAATATGGTAAATGATTTAGCTTTACTAGATAAATGGTCAAAGCAATGGAAACTGCAGTTTAATGTTTCCAAATGTAAAATAATGCACTTGGGGAAAAGGAATCCTCAATCTGAGTATTGCATTGGCAGTTCTGTGTTAGCAAAAACTTCAGAAGAGAAGGATTTAGGGGTAGTGATTTCTGACAGTCTCAAAATGGGTGAACAGTGCAGTCAGGCGGTAGGGAAAGCAAGTAGGATGCTTGGCTGCATAGCTAGAGGTATAACAAGCAGGAAGAGGGAGATTGTGATCCTGCTATATAGAGCGCTGGTGAGACCACATTTGGAATACTGTGTTTAGTTCTGGAGTCCTCACCTACAAAAAGATATTGACAAAATTGAACGGGTTCAAAAATGGGCTACAAGAATGGTGGAAGGTCTTAAGCGTAAAACGTATCAGGAAAGACTTAATGAACTCAATCTGTATAGTCTGGAGGACAGAAGGAAAAGGGGGGACATGATCAAAACATTTAAATATGTCAAAGGGTTAAATAAGGTTCAGGAGGGGAAGTGTTTTTAATAGGAAAGTGAACACAAGAACAAGGGGACACAATCTGAAGTTAGTTGGGGGAAAGATCAAAAGCAACATGAGAAAATATTATTTTACTGAAAGAATAGTAGATCCTTGGAACAAATTTCCAGTAGACGTGGTTGGTAAATCCACAGTAACTGAATTTAAACATGCCTGGGATAAACATATATCCATCCTAACATAAAATACAGGAAATAGTATAAGGCCAGACTAGATGGACCATGAGGTCTTTTTCTGCCGTCAGTCTTCTAATGTCCAGCTCCAAGAGGAAGAGAGCATTGTAGGAACAACCCAGCATTATATTTGGCTTCCTGGTCCACCAGAAGTGGGAATAATCAGGAACAGTGGCTTTCTATATTGTGGACAGCTCAACAACTGTCTGCTGAACTATCAAAAACAAGAGAAGCAGAAGTAAGTTCCAATTGTCTCATAACAGAAAACAGGTTTTTTTATTTAAAAAAATGGAAATCATGGTTCTGAGTGGCGCTGAGAGGTGTGATAAACAACAGGTTTGACCACACGGGACTTTCTAAGAAAGAGCATGAGAACTGAACACCTGGATTCTGAACTGTCTACCACTGGGGGAAATCTGAATAGACAGACATCTGAAACAAAATATTTAGTGCTGCCTGCTTATGTAAATAGAGTCCTGTGTGCAGCCTAACTCTGATTAATCCAGCATTAACTGCACAGCTGCCAGAGCATAAAGCTCTGCAGCAGAGGCTGCTGGTGAAAGATGGAAGGTGTCGAAGAAACAGAACAAATGAGTCAGACCAAAGGACCAGAGAGCACCGTGATATGGGAGAGAAAGAGAACAGTGTTTATTTATATAATGCGAATATTTTAAAAGCTTTAGTCACAAGTAAGTTATCAAAATAACACAGAGGATGATGTCTGGAAGAGATCCAAGCTGTCACTTGCAAATGTATAGGATGCTAATGAAAAGGATGCATCAAACGGGTACTATTTTTAAATATAGCTGGCTGTGAAGCTCTAATTGCTTTTAATTGACTTGGAGTTCTCAAAGATGAAAAAGTAGAAAATCTAAGCGACTTTTGAAGCAAATTCAAAAAAGCACCGATTGACAAAAATGAGCAAGGTGTTTTAAGGATTTCATTTTCATTCAGGTTACCATCAATGGAAAAATGTCCGAAGTTTATTAAAAACGTCCTTCCATCCTTTCCTAAAAGCTTAAAAATTATAAACATGGATGCTTCTCTTCCCAAGATGGAGAAGAGATATGGTTGAAATCAAAACTAAACGAGGGTAACATTATTAAGCAAGAATTTAGGCTAATCCTCCCCACCCACAACCTAGAAATAAGGGGCATTGGTCTAACCTGAGATGCCCATTCTCCTGGAGGTCGAAGGGAGAATCCAGGATGGGTCACTCATAGTCTCGTAGTCCTATTGACCCAGTGGAAATTCTGAGGACATGCCTTCCTGGCAACATTCCCCAGTTGAAAACGAAAACCAGGTGAATCCTGTAGTCGGTCTCCAGTCTAAATATAGTTCCTTCCTGACTCAGGACCAGATAGTCCACTGGGTGGAACTGGATTCTCTTGTCAACTTCCATGAGAAAGGGTGTCTCAGGTAAAACCAACGTCCCTTCTCCATTGGGTTGATGGGAGACTCCAGGATGAGACATACAAAGCCTAGCTGTCCTATGGGTGGGTACTGCCCCGTCTTCAGTTCAGAGCAGTACCCACCCATAGGACAGTAAATTAAAAGCAGAGCAGTCTTGTGTGCCCAAGCACTGAGCCATTGGGGGCACAGGTAGACTTAAGCAATGGCGCTGCTGCTACTGCTCCGTGTTGTCAGGCCCCCTCTGCCCCGTTCTGCAGCCACAGATAGCCTAGAGGCCAATTCATTGGCAGAATATGGCAAGCTGAGGGAATGCTGCCACATGGCTGCCACGGTCACCGACAGATTGAAAATGGCCACCGAGCCACTTAAGTCCCCCCAGCCCCCATCCATTGCCGAGGAAAGTCCAGGGGCTTTGCCATTGGAAGTATAGGGCACTCTGGGGCAAATTGCAAAAGTGTGACTACTGCAGCTCTTCAGTAAGGGAGTGTAACTGCTGAAGCCTCCAGGGACTCCTGCCCCTGTCCACTGCCATGGAATAGCCAGGAGCATTGCCACTGGTGGAATAGGGCAACCAGAGCATGGAGCACAGCCCCTTCCAATCCCCGTAAAGGGAGTCTGACAACAGAAGCAGCCAGGAATTCCCCTCCTCTTACTGCAGCGAAAGCCTTGTTCACAAAGGTTGACAAAAATAATCCAGGGAAGTAATCACTTCATATTTTGTTTAGAAGCTCTCCAAGCTTAGAAAAGAATCTGGAAAAGCTGAGACTGAGTTGAAAACTGGGGAACGTTACCAGGGAGGCATGTCCTCAGAATTTCAACTTACTCAATAGAGAAACAAGATTAGAGTGACCCATCCTTAATTCTCTCTTCAACCGAATGGAGAAACAGGGTACAGTGGTACCTCTACTTATGAACTTAATTCGTTCCGTGACCAGGTTCTTAAGTAGAAAAGTTTGTAAGAAGAAGCATTTTTTCCCATAGGAATCAATGTAAAAGCAAATAATGCATGTGATTGGGGAAACCACAGGGAGGATGGAGGCCCTGTTTCCTCCCAGAAGATTCCTAGAGAGGCCCCATGGAGGCTTCTCCCTGCCTTTTCCGGCCCTGTTTCCTCCCAGGAGATTCCTAGAGAGGACCCACAGAGGTTTCTCCCCGTCTTTTCCGGTTGCAGTTTCAGAGGCTCAAGTTTGTAAGTGGAAAATGGTTCTAATCTAGAAAAGTTCGTACGTAGAGGCATTTGTAGGTAGAGGTGCCACTATATTTCAGAATTTGCAGATAGCTTATTCCATAGTGATAAGACATCAATCATTCTGTAAATCTATGGGAATCACATCACTGTAGTTTGCTCCAAAAAGTTGTTAAAATAGGTGTTGATTGCTTACCTGAACGCCTCTTCTCGTACGATGAGCGGGTACAGCAGTCACGTGGGTTGTTCACTGTCCAATCCGATGGGACTGAGCCTAGTCTTTTAAAAGCCTGCTGGATCCGCCCCTTCCCCAGAATTCGCGAATCCGTAGACTTAAGCTCAGATGTGAAGGCTCAATAATGTTCAACTCTCATGATTAGAAGGAAAGACAGGTTAAAGGTATAGTCATAGAAGACAACATATAAGGGAGCGAAGTGACTGCTGTACCCGCTCATCGTACGAGAAGAGGCGTTCAGGTAAGCAATCAACGCCTATTCTCCATACTAAAAGAGCGGGTCCAGCAGTCACGTGGGACATACCCAATAGATAAGTCCCTAGGGTGGGATTAGTTCGCTATCGTGAGAGATAACGGATTGGAGTACCCTTCTGCCGAAGGCAGCGTCCGCTGAAGCGTAAGAATCAATTTTGTAATGCCTTATGAAGGAGTTTGGTGAGGCCCAAGTGGCTGCTTTGCAGACTTCTTCCAATGGGGCTTGAGTCGCCCATGCGGCAAATGTGGCAGCACTTCTGGTGGAATACGCTGTAATATTCCTTGGAATGGAGAGGGAAGCTGACTCATAGGTCTTTGAGATGGTCCCTCTAATCCAACGGCCTATTACTGTTGAGGACACTTTGGATCCCATGGATCTGGGATGATAGGCCACAAAGAGTGCTTCAGACCTTCGAATGGGTCTTGTGCGTTGAATGTATATTCTCAGCGCTCTGGTGAGATCCAGAGTGTGCCATCTGACTGCAAGGTGATGGTTCTGTTTAAGACAGAAGGAAGGTAAGACAATATCCTGGGATCTGTGGAACATGGAGCTGACCTTGGGTAGAAAACTGGGGTCCAAGCGCAGGACCACTTTGTCCGGATGGAACTGGCAGAGGTCCTGTCTGATTGAAAGAGCTGCCAACTCAGATATGCGTCAGGCGGATGTAATCGCCACCAGGAATGCTACCTTAAAGGATAGATACCTGAAGGACGCTGATCTCAGGGGTTCGTATGGTGCCTGAGTAAGGGAACGGAGAACCCGTGGTAAGTCCCAGGAAGGATATCTGTGGACCTTAGAAGGTCTGAGGTTGGAAATTCCTCTGAGAAATTCTTGAATTTCCGGGAAGGAATGGAGTGGTTGCCTGCGAGGCCCTGCCAAGACAGAAGAAATAGCTGCCAGGTGGTGACGGATGGTGCTGGCTGAAAGGCCTTGATGAAACCCTTTCATGAGGAAGGCGATTATCCTGTGGATGGGAAGGCACAGGGGAGATAAATCCTCTTGTGAGCACCATTGGTGGAATTTGGACCAGGTATGGTTGTAAATCCTGTTGGTAGACCCCCTTCTGGCCTTTAGGATGATTTCCACTGTGTCCGGGTCGTACCCTCGCAGGTCTAGATCGCGCTGGATAATAGCCAGGCGGTGAGGTGGAACCACTCCGGATCTGGATGAAGCGAGGCACCCTGCTGCAACATATCCTCCGAAACGGGGAGTCGCCAGGGGTCCTGGACGGACAGATGTTGGAGGTCTGCGAACCAGGGCCGGCGAGGCCAGTGAGGGGCTATTAGGATTATCCGGGCCTTCTCTAGAATGATTTTGTGGATCACGTCTGGGAGAATTGGAATTGGAGGGAAGGCGTACAGTAGACCTGGAGGCCAAGGAATCCTGAGAGCATTGGTCGCCTCTGCTCCTGGGGATGGAAACCTGGAGATGAATCGAGGGAGCTGAGCATTGGCCTCGGTCGCAAACAGGTCTAGCAATGGGTGACCAAACCTGAGGCATATTTGCTGGAACAAGGCCGGATGGAGGCTCCACTCTCCTGGATCTATACTCGATCGTGAGAGCCAGTCCGCTTGGACGTTGAGGACTCCCGATATGTGGTCGGCCAGTAGAGACTGGAGATGCCTCTCCGCCCAAAGACCTAATTTCAGGGCCTCCCTCATGAGGGCCCTGGACCTGGTGCCTCCTTGTCTGCAAATATGACTTTTTGTGGCTATATTGTCCGTAAGGATCAGAACATGCTGGTTGATGATGTGAGGTTTGAAATGTTTGAGGGCCAGAGAAACAGCTCTCAATTCTAGCCAATTGATGGGCCTGGAAGCTTCCTTCGCTGACCACGTGCCTTGGGCTATTAGGCCTTGGGCATGGGCTCCCCAGCCCGATAGGCTGGCATCTGTGGTGACAACAAACTGATCCAGACACCTGAAGGGGGATCCCTTGTCCAGGGCTGGAGAAGTCCACCACGTGAGGGATCTGAGGACTGAAGATGGAACAGAGATGCGACGAGTCGAGTTGCTGTTCCCTGATCTCTGGAATGGTAACAGAAGCCATTGCAACTCCCTGGCATGAAGACGGGCCCAGGGAACAATACCAATGCATGACACCATCTTTCCCAGTAGAGAAGACAGGGTGACGATGGAGGTTCTTTTTTGAGATTGAATATGGGAAATAAGCTCCAATATGCTATGTTTTCTCTCAGAAGAGAGGAAGACCTGGGAAATTTCTGAGTTAATGATGGTTCCCAGATGTAAAATGGAGATAGATGGCCGGAGCTGGCTCTTACTGAAATTGATTGAAAAACCATGGTTCTGTAGAACAGACATGGTGAAAGAGAGATCTGCAGCTACGCCCTCTTTAGAATTTCCATGAATTAAAATGTCATCTAAATAACATAAGATATGAATGGGCGTGGCACGGATATGGGCCGCCAGGGTTCCCAAGAGCTTGGTAAAGACTCTAGGAGCCAAGGAGAGTTCGAAGGGCATAGCCTTATACTGATAGTGCCTGCCCTGGAAGGCAAAACGTAGAAATTTTCTATGAGTTTTGGCAATGGGGATATGCAGGTAGGCTTCTGTAAGGTCCAATGAGACCATAAAGTCCCCAGGATGAAGGGCGGCTAAGATGGACGACAAGGAATGCATCTTAAATTTCCTATATTTAATAAATTGGTTCAGATTTTTGAGGTTCAAAATGGCTCTCCAACCTCCAGAGGTCTTAGGGACCATAAAGAGGATAGAGTAGAAGCCCAGACCTCTCTGGGAAGAGGGGACAGGTTGAATGGCTTTGATAGACAACAAATGAGAAATAGCTTCCTCCATTCGGATACAAGATGGGGAAGAACTGGGAGAGGGACAAGAAATAAAACGTTTACGGGGAGAAGAAATAAACTCTAAACGGAGACCCCTTTCTACAGTGTCAATAACCCAGGGGTCCTTACAAGAGCGGCGCCATCTGGTGGAGAACCAAGTCAGTCAGGCATCCGCCTATGGGAAAAGAAGGTAACTCGACATCTGGGTTTTTTGGAAGCCCTGGTCGAGGAGGATCCTCTTTGGTAGCGGGATCCTCTACCTCTGGTGTTCCTAGTTTGGGATCGAAAGCGAGGGGAATACTGACCTGGATTTCTTTGAAAGGCGAACCCCTGATCCTGTTGACGACTTGGGTGTCGAAAAGGCTGAGTTTTGGTGGCCTTCTTGGTGGTAGGCCCTAAAACCTTCTTCTTGTCTGTGGTCTCTGTAAGGAGAGGATCCAGAAGGTCTCCAAATCGGAGATAGCGTTTCAATGGACCCATGGCCAGTTGCCACTTTTGTCTTACTCCCGCCTGCCAAGGGCGAAGCCATAAGAGTCTCCTGGCTGTTGTTGAGGCCGCTACTGACCTGGCAGCAAATCTGGAAGATTGCAGTGTAGCATCTGCTACATATTGGGCTGCTGCGAAGATCTTATTGAAATTCTGTTGGCCTCGTAGATCATCAGGAGGTATATGTTGTTGGAGCTGACGAAGCCACAAGAGCATAGCTCTGGAAAAGAAGGATGCTGCTGCAGCACTCTTAATGGCCCAGGTGTCTGCGAAGAAACATCTCTTGACGATCAAGGGAACTTGTGAATGTCTCACACCGCAGGAGGTAAATAGCCCTTTAGAAAACTACAACAGCTTGCCTGTAAAACGTCCGTGCTGAGAGGATTGCATTAATACCAGTCCGGCGGCAGCTGCAAGCAAGCGGAGAGGAAAAAAACCGCGGAAGCCACGCTGCAGACTTCTCCCTTAAAAGCCGAGCCTAGTAAGGCTGGCAATAAATTCAGGCAAGCTCTAAGAATGAATGAAGAGAAATCTTACTTTTATTTTGAAGAGAAGCAACGAAGGGAAGGTGTTATGAGAGGAACGAGCTCTTTACGAGACCTGCAGGATGCGGGACTGAGCGAATTCAGGGAAGGGGCGGATCCAGCAGGCTTTTAAAAGACTAGGCTCAGTTCCATCGGATTGGACAGTGAGCAACCCACGTGACTGCTGGACCCGCTCTTTTAGTACGGAGAACTAGCAATTGCTTATTGTGATGTCACTTAGCCTGAGAGTGGTTTTTCAAGTCTCAATGCAGTTGAAATGTGCAGTAATCCAATAACAGTTTATGGCATCCATCTGTACATGTACAACTGAAGGCATAATATTAGCATTTTATTCTTTCAGACACCTTTTTTTACAGCTGATTCTATCAAAAATCACACTGAGATTCAAACAAAACTGCTAGCCAAAGGTCAAGGAGCAAACTGTTCATCCTTAATTATTTAACTGAAAGGAATGTTCTTGCACTGAATTATTTCAACAATTAGCAATAGCAATAGCACTTATACTTATATGCAGCTTCACAGTGCTTCAGAGCCCCCTCTAAGCAGTTTACAGAGTCATCATATTGCCCCCAACAATCTGGGTCCTCATTTTACTCACCTCAAAAGGATGGAAGGCTGAGTCAACCTTGAGCCTGGGTGAGATTAGAGCTGCCAAACTGCAGACAGCCGGCATTCAGCAGAATTAACCTGCAGTACTGCACTCTAACCACTGCGTCACCATGCACTTGATTTCGTTTTGACTTGAAATCAGCCTAGTTTTCAATTCCCTTCTGCCCGCCCCCCAACGCCTCCCGAAGGGTACAATTTTGCTAATTTGGAATGTGATCTGGCTTTGGCCCTGTGTCAAGTTTACTCCATACTTTCTGGATCTGATTGCTTCACTTGAAGGTCGATATGGCGCTCACCATTTACGCACTACTGCTGGCTTGGCCAAATATGTCCCAGAATGGCTCAAGCTGTAAGTGCTGAAGGAAGAATAGTTGGAAGAAATTCAGATTGTTAACCTGGCTAATGTTTTATGTCTGTTTATAATTTGCTTAAACTATATACCACAGTGGATGAATTCACATAGAACACTAAACCATAAGTTCAACAAATCTCACTGTGCTTATTAGTTTAGTATAACACATACACAACATGACTTTCCTACTATGGCTTTTATGCCTACTATAGTAGAACTTATTATGGTTAGTTTGAAAACCAAAAATATCAGCTTTTTGCGCTAGACTTCCAGATGGCAGAAGTCAGTGAATGTTAAGACAGGGGAGATACTTTGTATGGTGAGAATGATGCCCCCTCTCCATTATAATGTGCAGGTGGAACTCTACTACATTGTGTGGGAAAGTAAAAACTGAAAAAACTTCAAATGCAAAATTTGCAACTCCTCTTCTTCCCATACCATTTTCCTAAGATTCTGCTTACATCTGCTAATCAGAAAAAGACAGACCTAACCAAGTACAGTGATCCCTCGATTTGCGCGTTCTCGATTAGCGCGAAACGCTGCAACGCGGTTTTTCAAAAAATATTAATTAAAAAATAAGTCCGCGGTTTTTTTGCTATACCACGGTTTTTCCCACCCGATGACGTCATACGTCATCACCAAGAGTCACTTCTCTGTCTCTTTCTCTTTCTTTCCTGTCACTATGCTTCAATCATTTTCTCATTTCTCTTTTTTCTCCCCTTTTTTCTATCATTTCTCTCTCTCTTTCTTCCTCTCTCACACTCTCTTCCTCCCTTCTCTCTCCCCCCCTCCACTTGCCCACGAGAAGAAAAAAAGCAACCTCTGCCGGGCAGCTCCCCTTGTGCCCCCGCTTTGTGCCTGCCTCTTTTGGGGATTTTTTTTCTTTTCTTTTTTGCGCTGGCGGCGGGAGCTGTTGGGGAGGGCTCTGCCGGGAAGGCCTCTCAGCTGCAGAGCCGAATGGGGGCGGAGGCAACAGCGGAGCCCGGCGCTGGGGCCATGCGAGGCTGTTCATCCAGGGGGGCGTGGACTGGCAAGTCGCCCTCCTTTCTCTCTCTTTCTCAAGATCGCTTGCCGCTTGCCTATTGCAGCGAAGGAGGCGAAGCAAGGCTCCAAGCTGCAAAGCGGCAAGCGATCTTGGGGTTTCCCCTTTGCCTGGGCGGCGGGAAGACCAAGGGAAGGTTCCTTCAGCCACCCAACACCTGATCCGCTCCGCAGCGCGGCAGCAGCGAGGAGCCGAAGATGGGGTTTCCCCTTTGCCTTTACCCCATCTTCGGCTCCTCGCTGCTTCCGCGCTGCGGAGCAGATCAGCTGTTGGGCGGCTGAAGGAATCTTCCCTTGGTCTTCCCCGCCGCCCACACGCAAACTCCACCATCTGCGCATGTGCGGCCATGAAAAAAATGGCGCACATGCGCAGATGGTGGTTTTTACTTCCGCATCCAGTATAACGCGGAAATCTGTTAGCGCGGGAGGTCTTGGAACGTAACCCCCGCGCTAACCGAGAGATCACTGTACACCAATTATTATAATAGAATAGAATTCTTCATTGGCCAATTGTGATTGGACACACAAGTTATCTATCTATCTATCTCTATCTATCTATCTATCTATCTATCTATCTATCTATCTATCTATCTATCTATCTATCTATCTATCTATCTATCTATCTATCTATCTATCTATCTATCTAATCTATTAGATTTGTATGCCACCCCTCTCCGGAGACTCGGAGACCTGTCTCTGGCGCTACAAAGGATCTTAGAAGAAGAGATAGATGAAGAGCTTTACATCAAGCTGCTCAATTTCAGGGTCACCAGGAATTGAACAATACCTTTCCTTATTATGCATCAGAGTTGTTGAAAGCTGTTTTAGGGCATCTCAACCTCAGGTTTGTTCCTGATAGAAGCTTGATTTTATAGAGCATTTTGGTCAAGTATCTGCATCCTTATTCTTGCTATTTAGTTGGGAAGAGCACTTGCTCCTTTGTCCAATGGAACTCCTTTTTGTCAAGTACACAACTGGAGTGACCAATTGTACAGCATACACACCCAACAGTATTGATTGGCTTGATAGTTATTCTTCAACATAAAGTGCTATTTAGTGAACTCATTGCTATTCCAAATGATACTCTCTTTATAAAATCAGCATTGCAATCACTTCATTTGATCAATTCCTCATTCACTATACGTTTCAGCATGTCAGAACATTTTATATAGGACTTCAGTGAGAAGCTATTACCTTAACCAAGCCACATGATAAATGGAGCATTATAACTCTGCAGACACTATCAATTATAAATCTTCTGATATTCATTAGCTTTTCTTTTATTTGCAAGTAAGATCATGGAATAAAAAAACCTTTCCTAACGAAGACCATGATGCTTCCCACTTTATCTGGACTTCCTACCAATCATGCTACTTTCCGACCCCCTTCAATTGAAAGAGATTGTTGGACTCCAAAGTTGCATGAACCTGCAACAAGAAGTAATTCAGTAGACTCTTCAGAATAATACATAACAACCTCTTCAGGGGCAATGTCGTTTGGCGGGACCCAGGGGGAGAGCCTTCTCTGTGGCGGCCCTGACCCTTTGGAACCAACTCCCCCCAGATATCAGAGTTGCCCCACCCTCCTTGCCTTTCGTAAGCTCCTTAAAAACCACCTCTGTCGTCAGGCATGGGGGAATTGAGACTTTCCCTTCCCCCTAGGCTTATAAAATTTATGCATGGTATGTCAGTATGTATGATTGGTTTCTTAAATTGGTTTTTTTTTAAATTAACTTAAATATTAGATTTGTTTACATTGTATTATTATTGTTGTTAGCCGCCCTGAGTCTACGGAGAGGGGCGGCATACAAATCTGATTAATAAATAAATAAATAATTAATAAATAAAATAGTTAGGCTGAATTCAGAGTCCTTCATTTCCTCATGCTGTATTTTTTTTATTATTCAAAACATCCCCATGTTATTTCTTAAATCAAAGTCACATGCCATAAATCATAATGCAGTACATGTACAAGTTGAAATGAATCTGAAGCTGGTCTCAGTGCTGCACCACAGTACAATTTTGAGAAAGTTTCAGCTCTATAAATCATACTCGTTTCAAGAGTTAATTCCTATTTGCCTAGTGTCTTCTGAAACAATACTGTATATCAAAATATAAACAAAAGGTGACTTTTTGGGGGGGGGAATAATTAATACTAAAGTGATTACAACCCAGTCCAAAATAAAAAGCTCTGTTTATGCTCCTGAATGATCTCACTATTAATAGTGTTTTGAAATTGCATGTTACAGAGGCAAGATTTCAGAAATCCAGACTATAAAGTTCAGGTGCATCAAAATAAATTCATAAATAACATTCTAATAGTCTGACTGATGATGGATACCTTGGATCAAGGTATAACAGGGTTATGCAGGATTGCCTAGATAAGTTTAGGTTCTGAGTGAATGAGTACATAGTCAAGGCACTTCAGTTCCCCATTCATTGCTCTTCAAAGCTTTTATCATGAAGGTAGATCCCAATAGATTTATTCCCAGTAATAAAAAAAACCCTAAAGCATCAGTTTTCCCAACTAATTTAGGAAGTTTTTTTGTCTTTTTTTTAACAAAAAAGAGATTCATGAGAAGAAGAAAACATCTAGTTAAATGGGAGTAAGAAATAGTGGGCCAGCAATTATTCCTCCTCCACTCTTGCTCAGATTTGGTTGCCACAGAAACCAGTTTCTCTTCTAGCCTGACAACTGGAATTAGTACTTCTAAAGAAGTATATTTGGTCTTTTAGATGTGTTTGACTGCATCTCCCTCCATCATTAGCCAAGCTGGTAGCCCAGGTCAGATGCAGGGCATTATGGCTGTTACTGGGATTTTTTTTTGTCATTAAGTTAACAAATTAAACAGTAAAACGGAATATTTATTTAAAATATTTGCATAGCAGCCCATTTTACAGCCAAACATTGTGTAATTTGCAAATAAAAAATAAAAAAACAAAAACACAATGAATGAAAATTCAAGAACCAGCAAAACCAGAACACAAAAACCTAGCACCACAACCACACTTCCCTGCTACCACTATATTTCTATCCAGGCAGAGAAGCAGAGTTACCACCCATCCCTGGATATCTTCCTCTCTACTGTGATGAATTAAGAGGATTTAAATTACAGAACTCAAATAGTTATCCTTCTTTTTAAAAAATAAAGGAAACAATTTTAAAAATAAAGAAAGCATACATTTTATAGGGAAACAGGGTGACTGTAATTTATGGGGTTTGGAAATTAGTCTCGATCCATTTATATCCTGTTTTTATATTTAGGCAAATATTCAAGGGATTCTAACAACTGAATCTAAAAAAAGTATATAATTGTTGAAATTAATGTTGCCATTAATTCCAAAATCAAGTAATAAAAAAAGAAATACAAAAGGAGTTCTCAAAAGCAAAATCTGTAATGTATAAACAAAAGGTTAAAAAGTGGAAGAAAATAATGAGTGGTTAGTTCCATAGGCACACCTGCAAGCTTTTGTTTTATATTGAAATAGTGTTCCGTCGATTTTTGCGGGTTTGAACTTCGCGAAAAGTCTATACCACAGTTTTTCAAAAATATTAATTAAAAAATACTTCGCGGGTTTTTCCCCTATACCACGGTTTTTCCCACCCGATGACGTCATATGTCATCGCCAAACTTTCGTCTGCCTTTAATAAATATTTTTTAAATAAACTTTAATAAATAAACATGGTGAATAATAATCTGAATGGTTGCTAAGGGAATGGAAAATTGCAATTTAGGGGTTTAAAGTGTTAAGGGAAGGCTTGTGATACTGTTCATAGCCAAAAATAGTGTATTTACTTCCGCATCTCTACTTCGCGGAAATTCGACTTTCGCGGGCGGTCTCGGAACGCATCCCCCGCGAAAAGTGAGGGAACACTGTATTGAAACATTTTATATTCATATTGACCCATTTAGACATCAAAGACTTAGGTTGAAAATTACTGCACAGAACCCCAACATTCAAAATAGGTTTTTAATTTCTAAGATTGTCCTGTTCACAAGTGTTCTTGGCAGACTCATTGGTGTTATCGTTTTAAATATTATCAGTTAAGGACTGGATCCTACAGTGAATGATGACTAAATTAATTTAATTCAAATTTATTAGTCATAGACCAAAACAAATAAAAACACTCAGTAAATACACAATCAAAAGTTTTAGGATAAAATGATAACAGATAAAACCAATGATAAAATCCAGTCTATCAATTACCCATGATCAATACTACTAAAATTACAATCCCTAATATATAGTGCTACACAAAATCTGGCCACTTGTGCTGTAATTATGGCCCGTTCATCCTTAAGCAGCCACTGGAGATAGGTAGTGTCTGAGCAGCCAGGATTCTAATGGCAGAATATGTTTTTTCCTAATCTCTGTATAAAAGGAGCATCTCAGGAGCAGGTGTCTCACAGTTTCCACCTCTCTTGAGCCGCATGGGCAAAATCTTTCAGTGAATGGCATTCTTTTATACTTGACATACAAAATGGTTGATGGAAGTGCATGGCACCGTGTAAGAGCAAATGCTTTTTGGTGGTTTGCTGATTCCAGCTGTCTAAGAAATCTGGCAAGAGCCACAACACATCTAATGTCATCTGGAGCCAAAAACAGCGGAGCTTTCCTTAAGTCCGCCTGCCTCTCAATGTCCTCCACCCTTTGTCACAAGGTTTGTCTTGCTAGATCATAGTTCATCTCAAGTACTGAAGCTGGGGAGAAGCCTAATTTGTTAAGATTGGACTCGACGACCTTGATCCACGAGGAAGAAAATTTGTCGTGAAGGATTAATGGAAGGAAGATCTTGTAGAAAAAAATAATGATAAGTTGAGGACTACCTGTACTCTGGTGCATCTGAAAACTCCCCCCACCAAATATATGTTTAACAAATTACGTAATACCTGTATATCAAACACCCAATGCTTGGGCAAGTTTTATTTACATTTAATTTAAATTCATAATCATGTGCCTTAAAGTTTGAAAAACTTAAACTTTTCCATCCACCAAAGACAAATTCCTTGTGTGTCCAATCACACTTGGCCAATAAAATTCTTTTCTTTTCTACTCTTTTCTATTCTATTCTATTCTATTCTATATCAAATAAGGCTCAAGGCCCAGGTGCCAAATCTGGCCCATGGGGTACTTAGATCTGGCCCATGGGGCCAGCCTGGAAATAGAAAAGGACTGGCCATTGGTGCCTCTGTTAGTGAAAATGGGTCATGGCCTGAATGGCTTCCTGTAGTACCCCACACCCCATTTTCAGCCAGGATGGCCTCCTGCAGCACTCTGGTGGCAAAAAATGGGGCCTCCAGCAGGGTGCTTTTGACCAGCAGGGTGCTGCAGGAGGCATCTGTCCTGTCTCCCCACTCCTCCAGCCAGCGGAGGACAATACAATGCTTATCCTGCCCTCAAAGAACTCCAATTTGACACCCTGAGATAAGGGATAGTGCTCACTGAGCTTGCTTGTTTACTTGTAGACATTTCATTACCCTTAATTAGGTAACATAATCAGTGCTAGTAAGGAGTGCCGTTTGCTGTCAGCTTATATCCTGGTGACTTGCTTGTCTGTGTAGGTGTGGGTGGTTTTATATCAGATAATATATATCAGATAAGACAACTCTGAAAGCTTGTAAGGCTTAAACAGATATGTGACTTGCTAAAGATTAAATATTTGAGGGAAGGGGCATACTCTTTAATGGTGAGCAAATTATGTCATTCACCCTAAATTTAATCCCTTGGCGTTAAGGCTTTTTACCAGACACAGCAATTAAACACTTAGTCCCACATTTCCATACAAGCAAGGTTAGAAAAATAGAGTTACTGCAAGAAATTAGGAAGCCTATTTAGAAATCACTGTTGTGAAATGAACGGCCATAAAATTATCTAATAAATAAAAATAAAAAGAAGGAGTTCCGCATGCACAGGTAGTCCTTGACATATACAACTACAATCTACAATGACTGAAAAGAAGTTATTTACAATTGGTCCTCACACTTATAACCACTGCAGCATCCTCACGGTCACATTGATGATTAAAATGTGGGCTCTTGGCAATTCTCGTGTGTTTAGCACAGTTGCAGCATTCTGGGATCCTGTGGACACCCATTTGCAAGCTTCCCAGCTGCCCTTTGAGAAATAAAGTCAACGGGGAAGCTGGGTTCACTTAATCACCACTTAACAACTGCAGTGATTCACTTACCAAGCGTGGCAAAAAGGTCATAAGACTGGGTGTGACAGCCACTCTGCTTAACAACCAAAATTGTCATCTTAATTGTGGCCGTAAGTCATGAAGTACCTGGAGTGAAGGTGTACTTGCATCCTATTTTTTTTTATTCTCTCTTTCTCTCTCTTCCAACTTTTAAATCCGGAGCCTCTTTTCAAGTCAATGGCTGTTTTGCTGCTTGTTTCCCAGTCTTTTAAGATTTCTGCCACATATCCCTTATTTACAAAATGCCTTTCCTTGGCATGACCATCAGAAAGCCATTCCCTTCAACTCTTATATTTGGCATTAATAGCACTATTTAAAACAGAGGAGGCCTTGTGAAAGAGAACGCTTTAATACAGAATCATGCCAGACAGGCAGGTACAGGCTTAAAGAATTCCAACAACACATACAGAGTTATATAGTAAGCCCTGGCTGAGGCAGGAACCAATCATATACACAGTAGCTTTCCCGCTTACAAAGTAACTATGGAACGCGCCCTATCAGAACCTTGGATAGGGACGCCAATCGCACGGCTCTAACCGGCCGGCTGTTTCTAAGCAAACACAGCACTCCTAACCCCTTGATTGACACATACATAGTCTTTTAAATATGCCGGTTTGTAGCGCACTCTCTCTGAGCGCCGGGGCATACCCGCCTGCTCGGAAATCCTTTCCGAATTTGATTCTTGCAATCCCTCATCAGAAATCCGAACTTCCTCACCCCTTAAAGGTTCCGACGATGCGTTTTCCCCTGCCAGTCTGACGGGCAGCTGCAACGGATTTAAAAATGATCCCGGATTCTCCTCCTCTCCTTCCCTTTGACCATCACTCGCCCTGTCTACCCGGATCTGGTCTAAATGCCTCTTCCAAACCCTTCCATCTTCCAGTTCAATTTCAAAAGATCGAGGTCCCAGCTCCCTCCTTACGGTTCCCCTTTCCCAATTCAGTCCACCTGAGTAACCCCTGACAAACACTTTGTTACCTATTTTCACCTGCCTGGTTGGGGTTACTGGCCACTGCACCGTTTGAGAGTACCAAGGGTGCAGTCTGTCAAGAATGATGCGGAGCTTGCGACCCATCAACAGTTCGGCTGGGGTTTTACCTGTAGCCACACACGGGGTGGAATGTTGCGCTAGCAACAAATCTGCTAACTTTTCCTGCCATGAACCTTGTGGCATCCTCTTAAGGGCGTCTTTTACAGACCTAACTGCCCGTTCCGCCTGGCCATTACTGGCCGGATGCCAAGGCGAGCTTAACGCATGTCTGATGCCAGCAGATGCCAGGAAGGACTCAAAGTGCACAGCCGTGAACTGGGGACCGTTGTCCGAAACGAGAAGGTCGGGGAACCCATGAGTGGCAAATAAAGTCAATAGGGCGTCTATGACAGCTTGAGCGCAGGTAGATCTGAGCAGGACAACTTCCACCCACTTTGAATGGGCATCCACGACGATCAAGAAGGTCTGTCCCATAAAGGGACCGGCTAGGTCAATGTGTATGCGAGCCCAGGGGCCAGCAGGCGGCTCCCATGCCAGCGGCTCGGCTCGAGGAGGGAAAGGGCGACTTTCCTGGCAAATTGCACAACCAGCGACCCTTAGCTCCACCTCCTTATCCAACCCAGGCCACCACACATAGTCCCGAGCTAAACTTTTCATGCGCACAATGCCTGGGTGACTTCTTTGCAACATTGCCAGCACCTGGCCCCGCAAGGTTTCCGGAATTACCACCCTGCTTCCTCGCAGCACCACCCCTTTTTCCACAGAGAGCTCAGACTGACATCTAAAAATGGGACAAACACATCGGCTGGCGCTGTGGCTGGCCATCCTCTTAAAACCCATTGCCTTATTTGGGATAGAATGGCATCCCGGCCGGTCACTCCAGCCACTTCGGTCGCAGAGATGGGAAGTCTGTTCTCAGATAGAGCAAACACGGAGCACGTCGGGGCTGGGTCAACGAGAACATCAGGCAGCGGACATCTGCTCAGGGCATCAGCGTGTGCTATGTGGCGTCCAGGCTTGTAGGTCAACGTATAACTATAGTTCGCTAGGAAGATGATCCAGCGTGACATCCTTGGTGATAGGACTACTGGACTCTGACGGCTTCCTGATAACAGCCCCAGCAATGGTTGGTGGTCAGTGATCAATTCGAACTGTCTCCCATATAAATAATCGTGAAACCGCTTGACCCCTGCAATAAGTGCCAGCGCCTCTTTGTCTATATGACCATAGTTTCTTTCAGCTGGCGCCAATGTGCGAGAGAAAAATGCCAGGGGGGCTTCGGCTCCATTGGGCAACCTGTGACTAAGGACAGCGCCCACCCCATGCTGTGAAGCATCACAGGTCAAAATTAAGGGTAATCCTGGAGAGTACTGGGCCAGCACGTTATTGGACAGCAGTAAGTCCTTGACCCCATTAAAAGCCGATTCCTCCCTTCCTCCCCAGTGCCATTTCGCTTGTTTGTCCAAAAGCCGGTGCAAAGGTTCGGCCACCGACGCTTTATGCGGGATGAATATCGCGTAAAAATTTAAAAGTCCTAAGAAGGCTTGTAGCTCAGCCTTGGATCGTGGCCTGGGGGCTTCCCTAATCGCCCGTGTCTTTTCAGGGGTGGGGTGAATTCCCTCCCCATCCACAATAAAGCCCAGGAATTCCACCCTTGGGACACCGAAAACACATTTCTTTTCCTTTAACTTAAGCCCCGCGTCCCTGAACTTGGACAAAACCCTCCTTACTCGTTCCATCAACTCGTCAGTGGAACTCCCCGACACCAGGACGTCATCGAAGTATGGCACCGTGCCATCGAGTCCATACAGTAACCTCTCCATCAGGCCCTGGAATAGTCCTGGGGCAATAGAGACCCCAAATTGTAAACGGTGACACTTAAAAACCCCCCGATGGGTGATGATCGACTGCGCCTCTGCAGCCAGGGGGTCAACGGGAAGCTGCTGATAAGCCTGAGATAAATCCAGCTTCGCGAACACCCGACCCTTTCCCAAAGTGTGCAGCAGCTGTTGCACCACTGGCAACGGATATGAATGGTGTGCCAACGCCTTGTTAATGGAACATTTGTAGTCCCCACACAGCCTAATTCCTCCATCCCCCTTGAATGCAATGACTACCGGGGTTTCCCATTTAGCCTGATCCACCGGCTCCAGCACCCCCTGGGCGATCAGTCTGTCCAGTTCCTCATCAACTTTTGGCCGGAGGGGAATGGGTACCCTGCGGGCTTTCAAACGAACCGCTGGTTCTTGTGGGTTTAAACCAAATGAAATCGGGGTTCCCTTATAACAGCCCAACTGACCATCAAATACGGTAGGAAATTCCCGTGCCAAAATCTCAAACCTCCCCATGTCAGTTACAGCATTTACCCCAGTCACTGAGAGTCCCAAAGCCTTGAACCAGTCCAAACCCAAAAGATTAGAGAAAGGCCCATTAATAATAATAAGAGGCAAATTGCCCACAAAAGTTTTGTAACGGACTGGAAAACGGCCCTCCCCCACAATAGGTATTGGTGTCCCTTGATAGTCCTTGAGTTGCACCGACCATGGAGACAGGCGACCTCTGCTGGCAGCTGGAAAACAGCGCTTCAATGTTGCCCAGGAAACCAAGGAATGGGCAGATCCAGTGTCCACCTGCATAGGGCACCTCGACGAGCCCAACTGGACCTCCAACGAGATCTTCTCCGCTGAACTGGACACCTCCTTCACGAAAGTGGTAGCCAAACGTGGCCGACTATAGATAGCGTTGCAATCCTCACGCCGGTTGGAAGGAAATTTTTTCTGCCATCTGGGAATAAAACTCTGTGGCTCCCGTTGCTCTCGGCTAGCGGCTGCAGAAACCCTGCGAGAACGGCAGACCCTGGACAGGTGCCCTTTGGCACCACAATGCCAACACACGGCATCACGGGAAGGGCAGGAGGACCTCAGATGGTTGCCCCCGCAGCCCTGACAAGGTGCCTGGGGTGGCCTGGGACGGGTAACAGGAACGTCTCGGTTCCTATTCACTGCCAACTTACACACCTCCTCCTCCTCTGCTTCGTGACTCCCCTCTTCTTCTGGGAGAACGGCAGCCTTATCAGTGGCTACCGTGGCCTTTCGGGTTACATTGACGGTGCTGTCCATGGCTGCTAGCAACTGCGTTGACAGCTCAAACGCACGAGCCTCCGCTAGCGCCACTTGAAATGTCAAATCCCTAATGGCCAGGAGACGCCGTTTAAGCCGACCGTCTCTCACCCCTATTACAAGCCTGTCTAGGAGATAATCATTTAGGTCTGCAAACTCGCAATAAAGTGCCGCTCGACGGAGGGCGGCCACATAGTCATTTATAGATTCCCCCTCAGCTTGATTTCGCTGGTAAAATTTGTAGCGCCTCGCACACCGGGACGGGGCCGGGGCATAATGATCCTGCAAGGTTTTTAGAAAGTCTTCCCAAGACACATCATGGATCGAAGTAGGGGCAAACAATGCTCGAGCCGTTTCGAACATCTCGGGGCCACAAAACCCCAGGAAATAAGATCTTTTCCTGTCGCCGGAAATCTCCGTGTACCCGTTGGAGATTAAGAAGCAATCGAAACGGGCAACATAGGAATCCCATGTCTCCCCTTGGGGATTGAAGGGGGCGAAAGTAAGTTGCACCGACATTGTCACTTACGTCCAAAGTCCAAGCATAGAAATCCTGAAGAAATGGCGAGAATCCTCGTCGCCAGTAAAACAGAGGAGGCCTTGTGAAAGAGAACGCTTTAATACAGAATCATGCCAGACAGGCAGGTACAGGCTTAAAGAATTCCAACAACACATACAGAGTTATATAGTAAGCCCTGGCTGAGGCAGGAACCAATCATATACACAGTAGCTTTCCCGCTTACAAAGTAACTATGGAACGCGCCCTATCAGAACCTTGGATAGGGACGCCAATCGCACGGCTCTAACCGGCCGGCTGTTTCTAAGCAAACACAGCACTATTCTTTAGGCACAATGCAAGATCCTTCTTGTTCACTATCCTTGTGACAGCATGCAAGGTTTTTTTCTTTTAAAAGGCTTTTATCTGCCAGCATTTGATTAGTTATCTGAGCATCTGTTGGGGTTTCTCCCTAATAACCTAATGTGTTGCATTGGGTTTTATGATTATGAATTGCCTCAAGAGTCACACCACAGTACCAGGTGCGAAGCAAATTCAGTAACCCAAGAAGCAAGACAACAGATTTTCACAGAAAATTTGCCCAAACAGATCCATCTCCCCTCTGTACTCTCATACACAGTATCAGCCTCCATTTTGCTTTTCCATCCATTACTCGAAGGAAGGCCAGGAAAGGCCATGCCGGGTTAATTGTTATGGGAGGCCTGCTTACACAGCAGGAAAATGGCCAGCCCAGCATTGCTCCCAAGGAAAGCCCACCTCACTCCTTTTTTATTCGTTGGCTCTGCAACTACCATCAGGAAACAGGAGCCAGGAATAGGCCCAGCAAGCAGCAAGGGAACACCACTCTTCCAAAATTGTGAGATTTGCCAACCGGCAATGGGAATGTCAAGAAGAGTGGTGGGCGGTCAATGCCCAAGTCAAGAATCAGATGGGCATTTAAATGATTTTAAATAACTCCTGGCAATTAATTAAAAAAATGAATTCCAAGGACATGTTTTTGCAGGTGTCCTGGGCCATTACCAGGAGCTACCTAAAACCATCTGAATGCCCTAGGACACAGGCTAGAACATGTCCTTAGAATAAATTTTATTTGAATTACTCCATTCTGCTGTCATTTTCATCGTCTTGCTGGTTTGATTGTTAGGTAAACATGTGCAAAATGTTTTAGGCTTGAAATGGCTGCTTTGAGTTTCCAACCAGCACTATTATGTGTGTTCCAGTCATTCCAGGCACTACAATAGGACTTCATTTTGTGGTTGGGTTGCTTTATGAACAAAATGTACCTTTTTCCAGTATAGCCAGTATGGTACCAGGGAGTAGCCATGTCCTGGCTACCATTGGTTTAAGCCAGATGGCATATGAATAATGTTCAGACAAAAGGAGGAGTTAAGCATATTACCAGGCAGAAAACCATGGGTCCCAGAAAAAACCCTTTCAATCCATTGGGTACTTGCTTGCTTTTTAAAACAAAATTGCTATGGGGAACTAAACAATTTATGTGTATATATGCATTACATATATGTGTGTGTTTTGATAGTATGTGAAACAAAAGTATGAGTGTATGCATTGCAGTGCTTTGGCCTTCTCCGGGTCCTGTCGACTAAACAATGTTGTTTGGTGGGCCCCAGGGGAAGAGCCTTCTCTGTGGCGGCCCCGGCCCTCTGGAATCAACTCCCCCCGAAGATTAGAACTGCCCCCACCCTCCCTGTCTTTCGTAAACTACTCAAGACTCACTTATACCGCCAGGCATGGGGGAGTTGAGACATCTTTCCCCCAGGCTTTTTTATACTTTGTTTTGTTTGGTGTGAATGTGCTGTTTGGTTTTATAAATAATGATAGGGTTTTATATGTTTTTTAATATTAGATTTGTTCCACTACTATATTGTTTTTATTACTGTTGTGAGCCGCCCTGAGTCTTCAGAGAGGGGCGGCATACAAATCTAATAAATAATAATAATAGTAATAATAATAATAATAATAATAATAATAATAATAATAATAAAACAGATGAAACAATCAATCACATACTCAGCTGCTGCAAAAAGATCGCACAGACTGACTACAAGCATAGACATGATGCTGTGGCACAGTTGATCCACTGGAACTTGTGCCGGAACTACCATTTACCAGTGGCAAAGAACTGGTGGGATCATAAGCCCGAAAAAGTGGTCAAAAATGAGCAAGCAAAACTACTGTGGGACTTCCGACTTCAGACTGACCGAATTCTGAAGCATAACACACCAGACATCCTGATTGTGGAGAAAAAGAAAGTATGGATCATCGACATCGCAATCCCAGGAGACAGCAGAATTGAGGAGAAGCAGCTAGAGAAATTAGTGAAATACGAAGATCTAAAAATCGAGCTGCAACGACTCTGGCATAAGCCAGTGCAAGTGGTCCCAGTGGTACTTGGCACGCTGGGCGCATTACCAAAGGATCTCAGCGGACATTTGAAAACCATCAGAATTGACAAAATCTCCATCTGTCAATTGCAAAAGGCCGCTTTACTGGGATCGGCAAACATAATTCGCCGCTACATCACGCAGTCCTAGGTGCTTGGGAAGCACCCGACTGGTGTTGATATATAAAATCCAGCATAGTGATCTCGTTTGCTGTGTTGTACTGACATAATAATAATAATAATAATAATAATAATAACAATAATAATAATAATAATATGCTCCTGGAATAGTGTAACTACAGAGTGCTAACAAAATTTCCTTTTGTCTACATGGGATCAAAATGGAATCTTGTGGATACTGAGCTTCACGATGCTTTTTAAATGCACATGATTCTATATTGATTTGAGTTTTAGCATATGTGCACATTTTTGTGTGTGGTTGCAGTGCTAATGTTGTACAACATGCATCGAGGAAGCATTAGTTGCTCTTTACTTTCAACCAGCAGTGTTCTCCATGTTCACGGAAGGTATTCTAGTGAAGAACACCACTGTTAATCCTGTGCATGGTATGCAGGCTGCCAAACCTATCCAATGAGCAGTTGCTTCATCTTGCTAGATTCTACCCAAAGAAAAAAATGATAGGGCTGTTATTTTAAAATAATAATAGTTGGGAAAAACTTCACAAAGGAGAGGTGTTATGAAAAAAAAGTAATGCTAAAGAGATCATTGTTCTGTGTTGTAATATTATTATTTGTTATTATTATTTATTAGATTATTTATTTATTATTATTATTATTATTATTATTATTTATTAGATTATATGTGGGTTGAGTAGCTAGTTAAATAAGGGGACGCAGTGGCTTAAGGACGCTGGAACTGCCAGCCAGAAATCATTGGCAAATGCTTCTGCCCATGAGCAGTCTGAAAGCAGGCAATAGCAACAGCACTTAGATTTATATACAACTTTACAGTGCTTTACAGCCTTCTCTAAGCGGTTTATAGAGTCAGCATATTGCCCCCCAAAATTTGGGTCCTCATTTTACCTACCTCAGACGGATTGTAGGCTGAGTCAATCTTGAGCCTGGTGAGATATGAACTGCCAAATTGCAGGCAGCCAGCAGTTAGGGGAAGTAGCCTGCAGTACTCTAACCACTGAAGCACCATGGTGCAATATTACAAATAGACAAATGGTACTATTTCAGTGGAGAAAACGTAGCCGCGTTCATGTTTGCAGAGAGCAGAACCCGGGGGTGGACCTGGCCAGATGCAAGGCATTGCGATACAAGGTGAAGCAAGACTAACAGAGGAGCCTGGAAGAGCCAACAATCTGAGCACTGTTAGTTACCTGGTGTAAAGATGGTTTGCCCCACAGGGTGCACCAAGGATAAGAGCGCAAGGACAGAACAGAATACACTAGCAATCCAGGCTGTCAGAATCGCATAATGTCTAGCACGTATAGATTTCCTTGGCATTGTATGCCATATAATAATAATAATAATAATAATAATAATAATAATAATAATAATAATAATAATAATAATAATAATTATTATTATTATTATTATTATTTATTGGATTTGTATGCCGCCCCTCTCCGTAGACTCGGGGCGGCTAACAACAATGATAAAATCAGCATGTGACAATCCAATAATAAAACAACTAAAATATGCTAAATAAATATAAATAGCGAGTTACAGTTTGGTTTTAAGCAAAAACTTCCCACCACCACCATTAGGTAGACTTAATGATTGCTACAAAAAAGGTCACAAAATCAGGTCAGTCATTACAACTGTCATGGTGTATGACCTTAATGGATTGGCCCCATTATGAGTTTCAGTTGAGAATTACCTGTGTTTTTTTTTTAAAAAAAAAAACTTAAAAAGCATTACCTCACTAAATTGTCTGCACTGGGTAGCGGAAACATACAGCACAGATGTCAACCTCAATTACTCTTCTTGTTATGAAATATAAAACAAAGCCCCCACCCCCAAAACATTTAACTCAACTTTTGGTGCTTGTCTCATTCAGAGTATACCAATGACTAATATTTTTAAGAACTAGAACAGGGATAGGCAAAGTTGGCTCTTCTAAGACATGTGGACTTCAACTCCCAGAATTCCTCAGCTAGCATGATTGGTTCAGGAATTCTGGGAGTTGATGTCCACAGGTCACAGAAGAGCCAACTTTGCCTACCCCTGGACTAGAACATCTGAAATATCCCCAACATCTACCCTACTACATAGTCATTTCAATTGGTGCGCCATTCCATAGACCCCTCACTACTATTTGCACAGTGAGATATCATCCGATGCAAGCAAAGTCCAGAATTGACTCATTGCCTGTTTATTTTATTTATCATATTTGTGTAGCCACCCATCTCACAAGGGACTGATTGAGGAAATGGAGGCATTTCCTGGGGAATACGAACCAAAGAACCAAAGCGTTATGTGCTGGCTTCCCCTCCCATCCCCCAGGCAGTGCAGATCCTGCTTCTGGTACGTGCCTGAATTAGGGTTGCAATTCTCCCACAATGAGATACATGAAAAAGGAGCCAGAGGGGCTGAAAAGTCAAAGCTCTTTAACTCAAGGAGTCTTTTAAAGAATTGAGAGACATGTTGTCATAAGAGGCCCTGAGAGAAATTTATCAAATACAAATCATAGCAATAATGCACCTACAGTCCAGTCACATAATAATTTATGCCAAATTTAAAACCAGGATGTTGCACAAGTAACCACAGATTTAGAAACTTTACTTAAGTGTGTCGACAGGCTTGTTTATCATCTATGAACACTCCTTCCTAGACAGTCCTTTGCCATCCAATTCTATATCCTGGAGCAAGTAACAGATGCTTGGAAATTCATTAACTGTCCTTGCACAGCTTAAATGGAACTACATATTATGCATACAGTGATCTTAGATGTTAGAAAAGATCATGTCTAGACAAGGGTTGCTGGCAACTTGCTCTGTACCAGTAGTTTTCAAAAAAAAAAAAAAGTGGTTATTTCCCTTCAAACCTGGCTTTTGTTTTGTCCATTTGATATTGCTGCAGGCCAAATAAAACTAATTTTATTCCAAAAAAAATGCTCAATATTGACAGGGAAATCTGTATGCTGTTGCAGCCCTTGTGATTTATCACTTCCAATGCGACAAGGAGCTGTTTCCATAAGTGGGAACCCATGGGCCGAATTTCAAAAGTATCTTTGCACATTTCCATTATTCCACGGGTGCTTCTGTTCTTCTCTTGCATGTCCCTAGCCCAGGGGTAAGCAAAGTTGGCTCTTCTATGACTTGTGGACTTCAATTCTCAGAATTCCTGAGCCAATCATGCTAGCTCAGGAATTCTGGGAGTTGAACTCCACATGTCATAGAAGAGCCAACTTTGCCCTACCCCGCCCTAGCCTGTGCCAGAGATTACCCCAGACCTCTAATGCAGTTTTGAGGACTCAGCAATCTATTCTACTGTACATGTTATAATCTCAAAGGAGGAATATATACTGGATATGTACCTTGTGTTTTCTCACAACTTTACTATATGCAAGGAGGAGTTATGGAAAACCAGCAGGCACCTCCATCACGAAAATGTTTCAGAACACTAAGCATTTATGTCAGTGAATACAGTCAACCATATAAATATTAATATGTGTATACAAATCGATCCATCAGGAATAATTGGTTCTGTCCTTCATGGCCAGATAGAACTACTCCAATTGTTCATTTCCCCCACTACCTGGAAAAGGTTATAATAATTTCTATCATCCTTCTACCATCAAGTTGGCAAGCAGGCATTTCTAGGATGAAACACATATTAATTCTAGGCAGGAATTTGAAGAAGTGAACATGGGTACAACTCAAGAATTCACACTTAGCAATAAAGACAAAAGTAAAGTAGAGAACTGTATGTTTGATGTAGTCCAACTGATGATAGTCTATTATATCCTAAAGACTGGACCTCAACAATCTTTAATGTTTGACTGTTGCGCCAAACTGATAACATATGGCTCTCTCATCTCTTAAACAAGGAGATGAGTCCATAAAGTGAACTAACAAAAATAAAATATTGCTGCTGTTAATATGTAAGATTTTTTTTGCAACGGGTAGATAAAACAACGGAAAGTCTTCCATTTCCTAAGTCAAATCCCATCTGATCATCAAGAAGGCTAGAAGTCTTAGTTATAAGTTCAAAGTAACAAGACTCCAGCGGAAGAATAAAAAACATGCATGCATACCACAAGTCTTGAAATGCTCTTCTAAAAAATAAATACATCTTGACTTGACTAGTCACAGACCAGGGCACATAGAAGAGGAATACCAAACAAAGGCATGAATATTGAGTTAATGTTTTATTTACCCTGTTTTCCCCAAAATAAGATATCCCCTGATAATAAGCCAAAGTGGGCTTTTGAGTACATGACAATAAGGCCAAGTGCTTATTTCAGGGTTCAAAAAAATAAATAAGATGGGATCTTATTTTCGGGAAAACATGGTACAACATTACCAATGCCACCATATAACATTTTCTCAATAATCTAAAATAGGTAACAACAAAAGACAATTTACCTACGAAATAGAACATAGCCCCATAGACAATTAAAAACTAGAAGTGTGCATAAAACTTTGCTTATAAAGCAAGAACAGTTTTGGCTAAACAAAAATCATCAGGGATTTTATAAGATCAAAAGCAAAAGCTCTAGGGCCATAACAAGTCATGGCACTTGCAGATCAAAAGTACCCAAATGTGTGCTTTTAAATAATAGCAAATGATTGACTCTATTCAACTGAAAAAGCAACAGAAGGAACTAGGTTAAGACTTTTTTAAAAATGCCATGACCATCGAGAAAAGTGGAAGAAAACCCAACGAGCGTTTTGCACAATTTTACAACTTCTTTTACAATTTTGGAGAACTGCAAATCATCACAAAGAAAATGTATTTCTTTATACAGCATTTGGTTAACTCTCATACAATCTTTTTGAAGCTGTCAACCCAAGCTGCAGCATCTCCTCAGAGCTTGATAAACAGAACTTCCCCAAATGTCTGTTTCTGACCTCCCTGGGTTATACAAAATCGCCGCCTTCAGGGGGGACTAAACCTGAATATTAATTGAGGTGAAGCTAATCAGTCCTAAAGCATCAGATTCAAGCCTTGTGGACTAATTGTATGTTCTAATGAAGAATGGCATGATGAGTAATGCAGTTCCACACAGTGGTTGAATGTATAAAAATATACAGTGATTCCTCGATTTTTGCGAGTTCAAACTTCGCGAAACGGCTATACCACGGTTTTTCAAAAAATATTAATTAAAAAATACTCCGTGGGTTTTTTCTATACCACAGTTTTTTCCACCTGATGATGTCATATGTCATCACCAAGAGTCACTTCTCTCTCTTTCTCTCTCTTTCTTGTCATTCTCTGCTTCAATCATTTTCTCATTTCTCTTTTTTCTCCCCTTTTTTGTATCATTTCTCTCTCTCTCCCTTCCACTCTCCCCCCCTCTTGCTCTCTCTCTCTTTCTCACTCTCTCTCTCACTCTCTCCTTTCTATCTCGCTCTGTCTGTTGCTCTCTCTTTGTGAGAATGCCAGCCCCGCCTCTCCTGCAGCCCCCTCGTTGACAGCTGGAACGAAAGCGCTCTCAGCTAAGGGACTGCGAGAGGGACGGGGCGGGCATTCTCAAAGCGGCTAGCAGCCGAATGAGGACGAGAAGCCGTAGCCGCCAGCGCTGCTGCAGGAGAACCCATGCCCCAAGAAAGCAAGTGAGAGGGGCGGATCGGGTGGGCAGGGGGTAGTGGCGAGGGTGCTGGAACAAAGTATTTAATGAGAAAATTTCATCCATTCAGATCTAGGATGTGTTATTTGAGTGTTCCCTTTATTTATTTTTTGAGCAGTGTATATCTGGTATATTAAACTAGGGTTCTTTTTTTGCCTGCTTACATTCAGAACTTGATTTCTTTCTGTTAATATTGCACCTGGCATTTGATTGCTGGTGGCCTAGTTAACATTCCAGTTTTTCCAATTTGGAGAAAATTGTATCATTGTAAGATGTTTTAAACCTCCATGACCTATGAAAAAAACCAAGCAAAGAATTCCCATTTTACTGGCTATTTCAGAAATGAATGGTTTCAACTGACTCTATAAAGGACAGATACACCATAAGGAATATCTTTTTCTGATCATCATTTATGTGCTACTCAAAATTACATTGTGTGTTAAGTACTGTCATATTAAACCAATGGGATGTGACTATATTTGTTTGACACATGGCCAACTGCATTTGTGACCATTTCTCAACAAAGATGATCAAACTGACAAAGAGTAAGGACTGAAAAACTGTTGGTACAAAGAAGAATATCATTAAAGAACAACAGGCATAATATTGGATTATCCTTTATTCACAGAGGGGGAAATAAACATATTAAAATTCCTTTGCCTATATTAAGATCAGCCTGTGCTTTATCCATGAAGCACATGCTTCGTGCAATGTGTATCCAAGGACTGAATACGTGTCTCAAATATCAGGTACAGATGGCTAGAGAGGCGGGAATGTAAGAGCCAGAACAAGCCTATATGACACACCTCAGCTTGTTTTCCAACATTTTCTTTCAAGAAATAACAAATCTGTATCTATGCCACAATTCAAATACTGAAATCCTAGTTACTTCTAAACATCCACAGTTGGGAATAACATACAGTTCGGGCTTACGGCCCCGACTCCCATTGTAAAGAAACATGTCTTCTGACTTAATACAATCTTCTGTTTATTTTGGTTATCATACAGGAAGATTTTTTTAAAAAAATCTCATGATAACAATTATTATAAATGCTACATTTGATGGTCTGCAGTCCCAGAAAACTGCAATTCACGCAAAGTAAACTAATAAAGTTGCCTATATATCAATTTAGTCATTTTAAGGAAAGAATTCAGGATACACTGGGACTCAAAGTCCCAGAAAATTAAGCCTTTTCCTCATCAAATACATCACTATTAATAATACCACTCTACTACTCCCTGGTCTGACCACACCTGGAGTACTGGAGTAGTGGAGTTCTGGTCACCACACTTCAAAAGAGACATTGAAACTCTGGAGAAGGTGCAAAAAAGAGCAACCAAGATGATTAAGGAACTGGAAACCAATACTTATGAAGAGAGACTGAAGGAACTGGGCATGGATAGCCTAGAGAAAAGGAAGGCCAGAGCGGACATGATAACAATCTACAAGTATACGAGGGGATGTCAAAGAGAGGAGGGGATCACTTTATTCTCCAGGGCATCAGAGGGCCGGACGAGGAACAACGGTTGGAAGCTGACCAAGGAGATAAGGAGGAACTTCCTGACGGTCAGAGCGATCAACCAATGGAACAACCTACCAGCGGACATTGTGAACTCCAACACTCTTGACATTTTTAAGAGAAAATTGAACTGCCACTTGACTGGTGTGCTATAGGGTTTCTGCTTGGGCAGGGAGTTGAACTTGATAGCCTTCATGGTCCCTTTCAACTCTAACAATCAATCAATCAATCAATCAAAGAAAGAAAGATTCCTGGACTACCACAAAATTCTGCAAGTGGTTAGAAGGCAGAAATCAGAATAAGGAATTAAGTCTTACGAGGACTTGGAAAAGTTTCTGTGCATGTTTAAGAAAACAGAAGCCCAATGGGAGATATGATAGTAGTCTATAAATGTCTAAAAGGAAAGCTCTCCCTTGTAAGGTTGGTGGCAAAATTAAGACCAGAACAAGGATAAATGGGCTAAAGCTAACAAGAAGAGATCCAGGGTGAACTTTAGAACTTTCTTAATGGTAACAGGTGTTAGGCAGTGGGTCAGTTTGCCTAGAACAAGGGTGTCAAACCCAACTTCATTGCTGGACACATTCTGGTTGCCCTTGAGGAGCAGGTGTGTGGCCAGGATGGTCATGGCCAGCTAGGCGTGGCCCAGGAGTGTAATCAGCTTGACATCACTCATGGGCAGGGTTGGGAAGGGAATCCAGGGGTCTCCAGCGGGTAGGGAGTGGGTGGGGAACTTGTCCCACAGGATGAGGTGAGTGGGGCAACATTGGGGTTGTGGTGGGGGTGCTGTCACTGTGAGGCAACACAGAGGGTGGAGCAGCTGGTGCCAGGACCCATCAGCCATTTGCCCCACCCCCATGGATGGCCGACATCAGGTTGCAGATCAGTGCCCGGTCGGTCTGGGCCAGGTCGAGGTGCCTTCTCTATTTCCAGGACAGCCCTGCAGGCCAGATCCAGCAACCTTGTGGGTCAGATCTGGCCCATGGGCCTTGAGTTTGACATTCCTGGCCTAGAACAATTGCAGGATAACTTTCAATGCATGTTTTCAAATCTGGGCTTTGGGGGATGGTGTAGTGTAACAGCTTCCCAACCTTTTGGGCACTAAGGACTGGTTCCATGGAGAGAGGTTTTTCCATGGACCAGGGTGTGTGTGGTTTCCCATTCTGCCTGTATTCCATGGATGGGGCTTAGTTTGTGTGCATGGACCATCATACTGCCACCAGGTGCATGGATTAGGCTTTGGAGACCCCTGGTGTAGTGGATTCTTCCATCAAGCTGGAGACTGCATCTGATAAGATCCCTTCCAACTCATGTAATTGTCTAATCTAAATTCTTGATCAGTTGAGTTAGAAAGATAGTGGATAAATAGCAGACTGAGTTGTTTAAAAAAGGAATCAAGAATGTTCATATGACACATTAATTGCAATGACTGCATATCTGCAATTCAAACTACAATGGAAAGACACAGAAATATAGATCTGTTAGCAAGTATTGGTCAAAGACACTGGTCCACCAGACACAGAAATGTCACGTTCAGTTATCTAGACATAGGAATCTATTTGAATATGCTGCAGTATAAGACGCACCCCCCCAAAGAGGGTGAAAATCTGGGTGCGTCCTATACACCCCTACCCTTTGGCCTCTGTCTCTTAACCATCAGCTGTTTCAGGCTGTAGGCAGGAATAGGCTATGGCAATCCCTGCAGCCTGAAACAATTAGCTGCTTGTGCTAATCAGGCTAACTAAAAGTGAAACTGAAACAAGCTCTTTGCTGTAAGGAGGCAAAGTGCTGGGAGGTAGAGGCAGATTTTTATTTTCTTGTGCTAACCAGACAGTGCTGAAACTGAAACTGGCTGTTTACTGCAAGGAAGTAAGTCAATAACTATAAATGTCTATAGAATGTTTAAATTATTAGACTTATTTTTTAAAGACTGCTTTATTATTGTTCTAGACAACTTAACAAAATAAAGGATATTTTTAAAATAAGTGCTTGATCTGATGAGGCTCAGTGCTATCTTTTAAATAGCAGAGAATAATGTATATTTCCAGAAAGCCACATTAATTTTAACAGCATTTGTACAAGTATAGTGTGAAATGTAAGTGTCCTGTTGTATTATTAAGATAAGGCAGCTGAGTTAGAACCTGACTTAGTCATGTTTGGAGTAGATCTATTTAAATAATTGGGAGGAGTTAGTGTGTCTACATTTAAGAAAACTTTCTGGCATTAATAGACTGCCATAATGTACATTTCTCCAATTCTTTGCTATTTCTATGGGTCAGGAACACATGCACAGAAATACACAGCAAACAGTGTATATATTATCTGTTTGCTGCAAGGAGGAAAATTGCTTGAAGGTAGAGACAGAGTTTTTTTCTTCTTGTTTTCTCTCCCCAAGAGCCAGGTGTCTCTTATATTTCGGAGCATGTTATACACTGAAAAATATGGTAAGTACCTCGGGTTGGTATTTGGCCTGTATGCTTTGAATTCAAAGTGCACTGATATCTCCTTGAATGGTGCTGAAAACCAAATTACCAAGCTCGGAGCTCAGATCAGCAGTCCATCTAGACATATATGTTCACTAAGATTGGAGTTTATTGCTGAAACTTTGGATTGATGCTAAAAATAAGTCTCTTACTGCTTCTACGTCAAGCTCTGATAATGCACCTTACCGATAAATCAATATGATTACGCAATGGTGAACACAAAACACATCTAGTAAGAGTACCCAATGCTTTAAAAGGAATAAAAAGAGGTAAACTAGCCTCTGTTGGTCTGGCTACCAACTCAAGTGTATATAAAGCAGGTTTTCTCTTGACACTCAAGGTATGCAGACTGCCAGCCTTCTGGATTGAAGGGCAAATTAAAAAAGAAAGCTACAATATCAGTCATGTTGGCAGTAGTGTGCCATGGAAACAAGCTACATTGCCATGGAGACTACCTGCTCTACTGGCACATGGTTGGCATTGAAGGAGAGGACAGACAGAATTAGTTTAGGAGTTTATCATATTTCTTAATAGATATAGGGTTGAATTATGGTATGATATTTACATGCACTAATAATGTAGAGAAGAGCAGGACATAAGTCGGTCAAGCAATGTTTATATGCATCCACTTGGAAGTGCAATGAATTCAGGATTATTTCTTGAATTTAGATGGTTAAGATTCCCCCCTCCCCTCAATTGTATGTATGTCGCAAATACTCAAATTTCAGCACACTAGTTATTTCCCTGCAGAGAACTGCAGTAGTTCCATTTATATAACTGGTAAATAAACTACTAAAAAACCATGCAGATTTTCCAGCACACATAGAACACTCACTATGCAAGGCTTTTGTTCCCCACTAGGACTGTCCTAACTAAACTCAATCAGAAATAGAGATACAGTATACTGCCTTTAAGACAATGAAACTTTCACTGCTCCCAACCTACAGGAGAGTACTTGTCCGCAGAAGTATTCAACTATCTATTCCACTGCCATTAAAAAGAGGCCCCCCTCTTATTGAAAGAGTAGCTGAAAGTACAGGAATCCTGAACTTCATCAATTGATGGAGGTGAAAAGGGGGAATGGATATGCATCTGGATGTTTATGGTCTACTTTAACAATAGTGCACATCAGGTAACATGGCTATAAAACTTGCTATCCAGGCAACACCTTTGGGGTAGTCAGCAATGTTTACATCAGTGATCAAGCTATTTTAAATCGGATTAAAAAGCTAGTTTGACAATAGGGTAAAACCCATTCAATGGCTAACAGGAGCCACATTCAAACTAACTATGAGTCTAGGTACAAAAACTGGCATGTACATATCTGAGGATTCCATTGTGAAATAGGCGTTGATTGCTTACCTGAACGCCTCTTCTCGTACGGTGAGCGGGTACAGCAGTCACATGGGTTGCTCATGTCCAATCCGGTGGAACTGAGCCTAGTGTTAAAAAAGCTTGCCGGATCCGCCCCTTCCCCAGAATTCGCGAATCCATAGACTAGGCTCAGCTGTGAAGCTCTGTAGTGTTCAACTCTTATTGTTAGAGGAAAAAAAGGATTATAGAAAGGTAAGGAAGACACATACAAGGGCGGGAAGTGACTGCTGTACCCGCTCACCGTACGAGAAGAGGCGTTCAGGTAAGCAATCAACGCCTATTCTCCGTACTGAAGGAGCGGGCCCAGCAGTCACATGGGACATACCCAATAGATGGTCCCTAGGGTGGGATTAGATTGCTATCGTGTGAGATAACGGATTGGAGTACCCTTCTGCCGAAGGCAGCGTCCGCTGAAGCGTAAGCATCAATCTTGTAGTGCCTGATGAAGGAATTTGGCGAGGCCCAAGTGGCTGCTTTGCAGACCTCCTCCAACGGGGCTTGAGTCGCCCAAGCGGCCGAGGTGGCTGCGCTTCTGGTGGAATGCGCTGTGATGTTCCTTGGAACTGAGAGGGAGGCCGATTCATAGGCCTTAGATGTAGTCCCTCTGATCCAACGGCCTATTACTGTTGAAGACACTTTGGTCCCCATGACTCTGGGGTGATAGGCTATAAACAGTGCTTCTGACCTCCGAAAGGGTCCTGTGCGTTGGATATAAATTCTCAGCGCTCTAATAAGATCCAGAGTGTGCCATCTAACTGCCAAGGGATGGTCTCGTTGGAGGCAGAAGGAAGGTAGGACAATATCCTGAGTTCTGTGGAACATGGAACTGACCTTGGGTAAGAAGGTAGGGTCCAGTCGCAAGACTACCTTGTCCTGATGGAACTGACAAAGGTCCTGCCTGATTGAGAGGGCAGCCAGCTCCGAAATGCGTCGAGCAGAGGTAATAGCCACCAGGAATGCTACCTTAAAGGATAAGTACCTTAGGGATGCTGATTTTAGGGGTTCGTATGGTGCCTGCGTGAGGGAATGGAGAACCCGAGGCAAATCCCAAGATGGATACCTGTGGACCTTGGAAGGTCTGAGGTTGGCTATGCCCTTGAGAAATTCCTGAACCTCTGGAAAGGATCGGAGAGGCTGTCTGCGGGGGCCCCTAGGACAGATGAAATGGCTGCCAGATGACGCCGGAGGGTGCTGGTAGAAAGTCCTTTATGGAAGCCTTGCATAAGGAAGGAGATGATTCTGTGTATGGGAATGCACAGAGGGGAGAGGCCTTCCTGTAGGCACCACTGGTGAAACTTGGACCACGTGTGGTCGTAAATTCGATTGGTCGAACTCCTTCTGGCCTTTAAAATGACCTCCGCTGTATCGGGGTCATGACCACGCAGTTCTAAGTCTCTCCTGATAACAGCCAGGCGGTGAGGTGGAACCACTCCGGGTCTGGATGGAATGAGGCCCCCTGCCGCAGCATATCCCCCGAAACGGGGAGTCGCCAGGGGTCCTGAACGGACAGCTGTTGGAGATCCGCGAACCAGGGTCGGCGGGGCCAATGAGGGGCGATTAAGATTACTCGGGCCCTCTCGGTGAGGACCTTGTGAATCACGTCCGGGAGAATTGGAATTGGAGGAAAGGCGTAAAGTAGGCCTGGCGGCCATGGGCTCCGGAGGGCATTGATTGCTTCCGCTCCCGGGGATGGAAATCTGGAAAAGAAGCGAGGGAGTTGGGCGTTCGCATTGGTCGCGAAGAGATCCAGAATAGGTAGGCCGAATCTGAGGCAGATCTGATGGAACAGGTCCTGATGGAGGTTCCACTCTCCTGGGTCTATCGTTGCTCGAGATAGCCAATCCGCCTGGACGTTGAGGCTCCCCGAGATGTGGTCGGCTAGGAGCGACCGAAGATGTTTTTCCGCCCAAAGGCCTAACTTGAGGGCCTCCCTCATGAGAGCCTTGGATCTCGTGCCCCCCTGTCTGCAGATATGGCTTTTTGTGGCAATGTTGTCGGTGAGAATGAGAACGTGCCGGTTGGGAATGCGAGGAGAGAAATGTTTCAGAGCCAGAGAAACGGCTCTTAATTCTAGCCAATTGATTGGCCTGGAAGCTTCCTCCGGGGACCACGTGCCCTGGGCTATCATCCCCTGGGCGTGGGCGCCCCATCCCGATAGACTGGCATCTGTGGTGATGACAAATTGATCCGGGCACCTGAATGGGGATCCTTTGTCCATGGCCGGAGACTTCCACCACTTGAAGGATCTGCGAACACTTGGTGGGATGACAATGCGACGATTTGAGTTGCTGTGCCCCGATCTCTGAAAGGGTAATAGGAGCCACTGAAGTTCCCTAGCATGAAGGCGAGCCCAGGGAATGATGCCTATGCAAGACACCATCTTCCCCAAAAGGGAAGACAGAGTTACTATAGATACTGAAGGTTTGGATAAAATGTTGGAAATTAACTCCCCTATACTGAATTTTCTCTCGGGAGAGAGAAAAACCTGGGAGGATTCTGAATTAATAATGGAACCCAGGTGTAAGATGGATGTGGAAGGTTGGAGATGACTTTTATCAAAGTTGATGGAAAAACCATGGTCCTGAAGGACTGACATGGTGACAGACAGGTCTGAATTCACTTTCTCTAGGGAGTTCCCATGAATCAAAATATCATCAAGATAACATAAAATGTGGATGGGAGACGCCCGGATATAGGCCGCCAGGGACCCCAAGAGCTTTGTAAAGACCCGAGGGGCCGAGGAAAGGCCAAATGGCATTGCCCTATACTGGAAATGCCTACCTTGAAAGGAAAAGCGTAAAAATTTTCTGTGGCACTTGGCTATAGGAATGTGAAGGTAGGCCTCAGTGAGGTCTAAAGAGACCATGAAATCTCCCGTGTGGATGGCGGCCAAAATAGAAGATAAGGAGTGCATCTTAAACTTCCTATATTTGATGAATAGGTTCAGCTTCTTTAAATCCAAAATAGCTCTCCAACCTCCGGAGGACTTTGGCACCATAAATAGGATGGAGTAAAATCCTAGGCCCTTCTGACCGGAAGGGACCGGTTGAATGGCTCTGATTGACAATAAATGAGAAATGGCCTCCTCCATACGGTTACAATCTGAGGATGACCTGGGAGAAGGGCAGGAAATAAAACGTTTCGGGGGAGGAGAAACAAATTCTAACAGAAGGCCTGTTTGAACGGTGTCAATGACCCAGGGGTCCTTGGAGGTGAGACGCCAATTAGAGGCGAAATGGGCTAGGCGACCCCCTATGGGAATTGAGGAAAAATTACCATCTAGGTTTTTTTGAAGCCCTGTTAGAGGACGCTCCCCTTTGGAAGCGAAAACCTCTGCCCCTGGAGTTCCTACCTTGGGAACGAAAGCGGGGGGAATACTGACCTGGAGATCTCTGATAGGAAGCCGCTTGATCTGGCTGGCGCCCTGGGCGACGAAAGGACTGCGTTTTGGTAGCCTTTTTGGTGGTTGGGCCCAAGACTTTCTTCTTGTCCGTGGTTTCCGTGAGGAGTGGATCCAGAAGATCACCGAAAAGAAGGTCGCGCTTTAAGGGACCCCGGGATAACTGCCACTTCTGGCGTACTCCCGCTTGCCAAGGGCGAATCCATAGGAGTCTTCTTGCCGTTGTAGAAGCTGCAATAGACTTAGCAGAAAATCTGGTAGATTGCAAGGTGGCATCAGCCACGTACTGGGCAGCTGCAAAGACCTTGTTGAAGTCTTGTTGACCTCTCAAGTCATCGGGAGGAATATGCTGTTGTAGTTGGCGAAGCCACAGAAGCATGGCTCTGGAGAAAAAGGAAGCTGCTGCAGAACTTTTAATGGCCCAGGAATCTGCGGTGAATCCTCTTTTGAGCATTTGTTCAATCCGCTTGTCCTCTGGGCGGAGGACTTCCTCTGCTTCGCCTGGCACAGCCGCTGCCGAGTGAAGGATCTTGACAGGTTCATCCGGTTTAGGAAAGGAGAGGAGCTCTTCATAGGAAGAGGAAAGTTTGTACAATTTTCTGTCCTTGGTGGAGGGATTAAGGCCAGAGGCTGGGAAATCCCACTGTTTAAGTAAGGCATCTTTAAACAATTTAGGCATAGGAATTACCTCGTTATCCTCCTGTTCCTCTGTGAAGTAAGGTAAGTTCTCCTCCGGGGGATCAGTGGAAGTGGAGGCTTGTTTCTCCTGGGCCGCTAATCCCGTAGAAATTCTAGCTTTGAGGAGGAGAGATTTGAACAATTGAGAAGGAAAAATAGTAATTGGAGAAGGAACCCTTATTTGGGATTCCTCATCATCTGAGAGGCCTTGAAAGGGATCCTCATCATCCTCCAAATCCTCATATTCGTCCTGAGAGGAATCTGAATCCTCCTGAATAGGAGCTCTAACCGCTGGGGAGGAACCCAAGGGGCGGGAGGGACGAGGAGGAGGAGGAGGTACGGAAAGCTCATTGATGGTGGAGAGTTTGGCATCAATGGCCTTGGACAACACAGAAAAAATAGATTGGAACTCAGGAGGTAAACTAGAAATATCAGCAGGAATGGCAGAAGAATCCCTAAAGGCCTGGGAGGATCCTGGCTGGGGGGAATCTTCAATAATATCTGGTTCCTCTGGACCTATGCCCCATAGATTAGGTTGGGGTCTGTCTAGGTTAGGCTCATCCAGAGATAACACAGGGACCCCAGAAGGAGGTAGACTAGAAGCCTCTGGGGGGTCTTGACTACTGAGTACTTGGGCCTGTACTTTCAAACGTTTTGCTGATTTATCATGGATTCTTTGTAGGGCTAGGTCCCTTCTCTTCTCGGCCCTGGTGACCTTGGTCGAGGGGCGGGCCCCTGGAGAAGAGGAGGAAGAGGCCTGGGGGATACTAGTAATTTCATCGCCTGTAGGCCTGGCCTCTCTGGGACCTTTAGTTGTGCCTCTCTTGGGAAAAGTAGCCATAGTCTGACAATTAACAGAAGACAAGGCTGAGCCAATAACTGAATAATTAAGGAGAAGAATTTCAAGTACTTCCCAAGAGGAATGGATCCTGCTTCGAGGCCTCGAAGCTGCTGAGACTTGAGGGCAATCTGGGCAAACCCAGAGTTCGTGTCCCCAGATCCAGCGGGGCCCAGCCTCCCTAAACTTTTTAATTAAGTAAACCAAGGCACTCTGGTTGGAGGCTTAGCCGGTGGAGAATTAAGCCTGGGCGTCCCAAGGCCCGCTCCGGGATCCACGCGGTGGACTGAGGCCTACGCGGCTGGCAGAAGGCCAACACGAGAGGCCTAAATTTAAAAATGGGCGCGAAGGCCTTCGCGCCGAAAAATCGCTCCGAGATAGGATTTTTAAAGGGGAAGCGATCGACTAAGTCCAGGAGACTAGAAAGGCGTCTCACTCCGCAGGAGGTATATTAAAGCCCTTTAATCATATAACAATAATGAATCAATAAATCAATACTTGCACCGAGACCTCCAGGCCAAAGGATTAAAGGAATCCACAAGCGGCAGCGGGAATCGTACACGGCAAAACCGCCGGGGGAAAACGAAACCGCAACTTCTCCAAAGGAAAAAAGCCGAGCCTCAAACGGCTGGCGCTATCCGTGCAAGTAAATAATAATGGTAAAACAATTCTTACTAATTTTGAAGGAAAAGATCGAAGGGAAGGTGTTAGAATGTTGAACGAGCTATCACAATACAACCGCAGGATATGCGAACTGAGCGAATTCTGGGGAAGGGGCGGATCCGGCAAGCTTTTTTAACACTAGGCTCAGTTCCACCGGATTGGACATGAGCAACCCATGTGACTGCTGGGCCCGCTCCTTCAGTACGGAGAAGTGAAATTCGTTATGCAACTCCCAATATCTACTCTTGCCCTGGTCTGAAGTCTGAAAAATCAAATATCCTTAAATTAAAAAAAAACCAGCTTTGTTGATGTTTACATTTGTGAATCCTGAAACTAAGCATCAACCTCACTTATTTCCCAATAGTATACTAAGCATTGAGATATCGCATATCCAGTTGCAAAAATCCCTTACTTCATTTCAATAATCCTTCCAGGAACCTTGTAAAGTGAGTCAGGAGGTGAGGATAGTAGCCTCACACATTCTGATATGGGGTGAGGTTAGCCAGGCTACAAATCTGACAAGAATAACACAATTAGAAGCACGTGGCAATGCTATAATGTCTTCCCATCTTTCATGCAGAAAAGCTATACATTCACAAAGATATACTCACTGCTGGTATGTTGGGAGTACAAAAACCTCCATTTGGGAAGTGGTGCGGGAGGGGTTTTCACTTAGCAAATCCTTTGCCAAATGTTTCATATTCTTAAAGTGATCAACACACACATTCAGTCTGTATTCTTTGTTGTGTTGAAGAATTTGTGGCTACAATATCATGTTATTGTCCTGTCCTATTTTTTTCCCCTTCGGACAGTTTGGCAAATGCAGATGTGTCAAATATAATGACAGAAAGTGTTGCTTATGCTAATGAACTTTCAGGATGCCAAATTTTTTTAAAAAGGTGCTTTGTTGATATTTGCAGATTATCTCAATCCAATAGCCAGAAAAATGCACTTTTTGCTGCTGTTAACAAAGCTGTATTTTTGCAGTGAATCTAAACATTTGCTGACCTCCGCTCCACAGCTGTCATGTTGGCAGACCAAACTTCCAATGTATGTTATGAAAAGTTGTTAAAGGTTTTACAGGTTTTGTTAGTCTATTTTTTATGAGTATGTATGTTAGACAGCATTCTTATACAGTTTCATTGCATTTGTGACCCTATCACATAAATACTAGTTGAGCAAGGACTGATTTCAATTTTTCTGTGGTAGCATACTGAAATTGCTGAATGTTCTAATAAAACAATCCAAGCAGGATTATTTTGTTTCCAGCAGTTTAGGGTTTTGGTTTTTTTTTAAATGTGCATGTCTCTTAAGTTTACCTTCTAATGTTCCAAATAGTTCACTCTAAAAAATATACTTTGGGAACTCCCTTATTTGGCAAAAACTTCCTACTGAAAGTTAGGAGAGTGGGAAGGACACAGAAGAGCGAGAGGGTGCTGCAAGGACCATTTTCAAATCTTGCGGACACAGAATATTTGGAATGAAATTATAGCTCAAATAAAGACACTACCAAAAACAAACAAACAAAATATCTAATAATTCCCATTACAACTCATGTATTTTAAATTAATTCAGTGATATTCCCTAATGATAATATCCATGTAAAATACTTCAGGCAACACATTTTTAATTTGTTTTTGAAAAACCTGACACAAAAAGCTTATATGGATCTTTGTGTGTTGCATTTTTCACTTGAAAAAAACATCACTATTCCCCCTCCCCCTCATACTAAATAGTATTATACAACATGGAGAAATAAGGCTTTTCTTCTTAAACCAATATGGCATTAATTAGAAAAATCCACATTCTCTTCTGATATTCTTCCAGGCACAAAAGTTCAACCAAACAAACCTCCTTCAATACTACACAACATTCAAATGTATAAAGGATATATTACCATCTATTTTTACAGCTTTGACTTGCTGGAAGCAGAATTGCAATTTGCAATTGAAAACAAATAATTATAGATACAACCTGATGGGAACATTAAAAACTACCCTCCCTTAAACACCTTTCCTATTCTCAACGGAGCTTTCAATTCAAGCTCTACTTAAAGATACAGTACATCTCTTCTTTATGTATATTATACATGTAATAAAGATGTTAATGCTCACCATCTTAGCAGATGGTCTATAACCCATTTGTTTTCCCCTGATGGACACGTTCTGATATTCTCCTGCAGAATTCTAATAAAATAAGACTTCATAGTCCCTGCAAGAATGGCAATTTGTCCAGATTCCCAAGAAGAAAAGAATCCTAAAACCACCATCTTACCACTCCATGTCTTACAATTTGACATGCAATGTTTAGCTTTTGAAAAACATAATACCCAAAAACATAAGCTGAGGCCTAGAGGGCTACCGAGTCTTTTTGGCAAATCTGAATATAATATTTCTAATGAAAGGGATGCAGCTATTTTTCAAAGGGTTTGCAGTTTGATTCTTGACAAATGTATCTTTTATGTACTGTATACTGAGAGCATATGCACCAAGACAAATTCCTTGTGTGTCCAATGAATAGTTGACTAACTACTATGAATAACTACTATGAATAGTTGGACTTTTGCATCTTCTAATACCGTAATTTTTAGTCTTTTCTTACTATATGCATAATCAAAAATAATTTAAACTTTCAGAAATTAGATTGTAATTCAAAGTTTTAGGCTATTTCCATGCCCCACTGACAAGGGATAGGAGCTGTGATGAGCTCCTGCTGATACGACTAATTGTGCGCAACTCCGTGGGTCTGGTGCGTGAATGTGGCATCGAGCGCAATTTTGCTTGCTGCATCTGTGCAGGACGCAAAATCTCGCATGGGGATGTGTGTTTAGGCGAGGTTCTTTGCTTCCCTGCATGCAGGGAACCTTGCCAAAACGCACACACATGCATCCCCATACGAGATTTTGCTACCTGCACAGGTGCAGGAATATCTCCAGGACTGCCTTCTACCGCACGAATCCCAGCAACAGAGTGGGCCTTCTCCGGGTCCTGTCGATGAAACAATATTGTCTGGCGGGACCCAGGGTAAGAGCCTTCTTTGTGGTGGCCCCGACCCTTTGGAATCAACTCCCCCGGAGATTAGGATTGCCCCCACCCTCCTCGCCCTTCGCAAACTCCTTAAAACCCACCTCTGCCATCAGGCATTGGGAAATTGATTACCCAGGGCCGTTTCCGCTTCATTTATGGTTTTTGTCTGGGCTGTATGACTGTTTTTATATTAAGGGTTTTCAATTGCTTTTCAACTATTGGATTTGTACTGTTTTTTGTTGTGAGTCGCTCCAGAGAGGGGCGGCATGCAAATCTAATAAATAAATAATAAAATTGCGCTCGATCCTGCACTCATGCACCAGAGCCATTGAGTTGCCTGCAATTAGCCCTACCGGCAGGAGCCTACCACTGGATAGGACATGAGACAATCAGAAAAAAAATAAAGCCCAACTATTCCACAATCTATTCTCTTTGAGGGTTAATGCATTCACCACCTTTATGAGTATTATTTCAACTTGCAAATCTCTCTCTCACACGCACCTTTATATGTTACAGCTTGAATTCTTAGCAACCCTAAATCAGCTCCAGGGCATGAACGTTTTACTCATTGCCTATATAAACAGTCAGATTCTTTTCAAGTGTTAAAATACAGGCCATGAGTCTTCCCCATCTTCCTCCCTAAAAGCTCTTAAAATTACACTGTTAAAACTTGTTTGTGGAAAACATAAGCTGGGAGGGGGCTTAGGTTCATAGGCCTTCCCTCATTTCTTATGATTACTGCCCTGAATACTTTTTTAAAAAATGGTAGAGAACACATTGCCACCCTCATTTATCAACTATTTCATGGGTAACCTAAGCACAAGTCCCATCCAGTTATTATATTCCCTGCAGTATTTCAATCCTTTAGTGAGCCAAAAAATCTCCCTGGATATCTACCTCAACAGCCCGTCATTCTAGTCACTCTCGTACCAGCTCTTAATTTCTTTTCCAGTAAAACTACTGTAAAGGATTCATTTAAGGATTTTCTCCTAGTCACTCCTCACCATAATTTTCTATAATCTTCGCCATAATTCCATATAATTGTAAGGAGCATACCCCCTAAAATGCAATAATGGCTTTGTGCGCTTGCCATGTTAACCATCCCTGGAGGGATGCTATTCTTCCTTTTCTCTGAACGTGATTTCCCTTCTTTGCAAAAAGGCCACCCTTCATAAGCAACTGGAGTGTTAATAGCGAAGGGATCCACTCAGCCAAATATTAATTTCTAGGGAGGTGCAGTGATCCAGATTCAAAGGGGGGAAAGCTGATTCAGAGTATGTGGGGAGATTTAAGTTGCTATTGATGGCTTCTTAAAGAAGTAGCATCTTTTCCTTGCCTCAATCATAGAGTTCTTTTCTTTGCCTCAATCATAGAGTTCTTTTTATTGCCTCAATCATAGAGTTCTTTTCATTGCCTCAATCATAGAGTTCTTTTCCTTTCCTCAGTCATAGAGTACCTGGCAAAGTCAGGATATTAGACATTTAAACTAGTTCCAGCAGTTGTTTCTCTCTCTCTCTCTCTCTCTCTCTCTCACACACACACACACAGTAATGGATTTCATTTACCTTTGCTACCAGTTCGGAAATGTGCAAAGGCATGTGCTGATTTTGCTTGCGCACGCAATGCTTCGGCGGATGTCCAGATTGTCTGTAATGACATTTGGGCTGGTGGGTGGAGCCTCCTGCCACCACCTGTTTGCCCGAATTGGTAGCAACCCACCACTGACACACACAAACACCCTACCCTTTCCTCTTTGAACCCAAGTTCTCTACACAGTGATCTTTACTAGCATATGTTTGAGATGGAAAGTAAATTGTACGTTGCAAAAAAAGCATCAGCAAAAGTAATATGTCTGTTTTATGGAGTCTGATGTGCCGATTCCCCAAAAATACTTAGTTTTGCTCTATCACATAAAGTGTCTCATATAAAAGCGTTTTTGTTATTACGTTATTTCTGATGCGTAGATTACTGTTTTCTTAATGTTGCCAGAATATTTCCTATACCTTATAATAACGATGCTGCTCCGTAGAAACTATACCTCCTACAGAAAAACTATACATTTTTGAAATCAAAAGAAAAAATGATTCAGAAAAGCACAAGGTCAACTGCGAGGATTACAAAAAATATTTTTCATGAATAATGAAAAAGAAAATGAGAATAGAGTGTTCCCTCGATTTTCATGGGTTCGAACTTCACGAAAAGTCTATTCCACGGGTTTTCAAAAATATTAATTAAAAAATACTTCGTGGTTTTTTTCCCCTATACCATGTTTTTTCCCACCCGATGACATCATATGTCATCGCCAAACTTTCGTCCGCCTTTAATAAATATTTTTTTAATAAACTTTAATAAATAAACACGGTGAGTAATAATCTAAATGGTTGCTAAGGGAATGGGAAATTGTAATTTAGGGGTTTTAAGTGTTAAGGGAAGGCTTGTGATACTGTTCATAGCCAAAAATAGTGTATTTACTTTCACATCTGTACTTTGCGGAAATTCAACTTTCGCGCGCAGTCTCAGAACGCATCCCCTGCAAAAATCGAGGGAACACCATACATAAATATATCAAAAAGGATGGGCAGAGAACCGTGTGTGTAGCGTTGAAGTCTGCCATCAACGCAGGAGTCATCTCCAGTGTGAAATTCCCCCACTGGATCCTCAAAATCCAACTGGCAGAGCCAGGCCTTCACCTCTTTTGGAAATATAGGAAAGTTAGGGCAGATCTTACCCTGGAGATGTCCCAAAGGGCAAACACCATGGCAGAGATGGCTCTTCCTCTGGATCCTGACAGTAGGAGTTTTTCAATCTATGGGATCTGCAGTAGGACGTCTCTGGTAGCATGAGTAGGATAGCCTGCCCTAAGCGGGATGAGGCAGTTCATCAGCTAGTCTGGATCTATTCTATTAAGGATTTAAACCGACACCTTGAACTGCATCCAGAAACAGACTGGCAGCTAGTGAAGTTCACGGAGCAGAGGTGTAATATGGAGCCCCAAAGGCTTTTCTTTCTGCTGCACTTTGCTAAAACTTCCAAGTGGATTTCAAGGATAGCCCCATGAGGAATGCATTGCAGTAGTCCAGACAAGAGATGATCAGGGCTTGAGTAAACTGAGCACAGGGGGTCATGATCCAGGAAACAGATGAATTATGTTTATATCGGGACCACTACAAAAGTCTCTTACCAAGTATTTGCATGCTGTTCTGTTATGTTTGGTTGTTTCAGGTATTTAGAACACAGGCAACCCATGATTTCAGACCAGTTGCTTAGCTAATATAATCCTTCAAAGTTATGACAAAGTCAGCAAAACCTACTTATGACTGCGTTCTGAAGTTATGACAGTCACCCACTTTCCACAGCTGCATAACTGCATTTTGGATGCTGAGCAACCAGCCTGTATTTAGGGCTATTTGCAGCATTCTAGAATCACATAAAATGAATTTTGCTGGAAACGGGCAGTTTCTTCCAGTTTCTGGCAAAAAACACTCATAATGAACACCACCACATTCATTTGATGACCCCGCCACAAAAAAAGGGCATAAAATCCAGGAAGTCATGATTTACAATGGTAATTGGCAGGCTCAATTTTGGTCGTAAAATGTTCTTTCTCTACTAATTTAAAATCAGTCATTATTTGTTCCATGATAATGGGAATATTCAATTCATCGCCTCATTTCTATTTAAACATTTGCTACTCTGTTTCCTCCAAAATAAGACATTCCCTGATAATTTATTATTTATTTATTTATTTATTAATCAGATTTGTATGCCGCCCCTCTCCGCAGACTCGGGGCAGCATACAAATCTGATTAATAAATAAATTGAGCTTTTGAAGGCATGGCAATAAGGCCAAGTGCTTATTTCAAGATTTACAAACATAAAAATATAAGACAGGGTCTTATTTTCAGGGAAACATGGTGTGTACACAGATAATCAAGTTTGGGGGTGGGTGGGTTCAATCCGTCATATTACTCTTTGTAAACCATACGTAGAAAATAAGTGCAACCACAAGATAAGTCATATTCTTTAGCTTAAAATAATGCAGTTCAACTGCATCAGGTTCTTGTTTTTGTGCATCTAATAGCTTTATCTCTCTAGCTTGTGAGTTTTCTTAAAGCATAAATAATTCTATTTTGTAAAGATTAAATGGCTATGTTTTTTTTAAAACTCCTGTAAAAAGAAATTATCTAGAACAAGCATGATACCATTTACCCTTATATACTTCTTATCTATAAATTCACTCTCCTCTTTTCTTACAGCACTAGCCATAGGCTATGTTCACACAAACTGCTAAGAAAATTCCTGACTTAGTTTTCATTATCATCTTAAACCAAACAATAACTATGCTTAAGAAACCATGGCTTAATGCAGGGGTGTCAAATTCAAGTCCTGTGGGCTGGATTTGGCCCGTGGGTACTTAGATCTGGCTTGCAGGGCCGCTCTGCAAACAGTGAAGGAACGGCCCATGCTGCCTCTGCCAGCGAAAACAAAGCTTGGGGGTACATGCATGGCCCTCCTGTGCTCCGTTTTCACTGGCAGAGGCCTGCAGGAGGTTATTGCAACCGGAAATGGATGTCGAATTGGCCATCCTCCACTGGAAGTCAAACACAACCCTGTTTTTTTTTATTTAAATAAAAAATAAAAAATAAATAAATAAATATTTTTTTTAAAAAACACACAACCCTGGTACGCCCCTCAATGAAATCAATTTTGATACCCCTGGCTTAGTGCACTCCCCCCTCTCGTCTATTGTGGATGTACAGATTGGAGCGAACTCCCTTGATCAATGACCCCGTGGTTCCAGAGATTAGTCAGAGTCTTAGGGTTCAACTAGTGAAAGTTGTTAAAACCTGCCAGCGGCCAATTCTAATAACAGAAAGGGGAAAAAGGAAAAATCCCTCTGAAGGGAGCAAATACACTCACATAAAGAAAATGCAATTCTTGCTGTGAGAAGCCAAAATTCAGGAAGGGATGTCAGTAGCTTTGACTGTCCTAGTCTGAAGACTGAATGAAACTGGGATCCAGGTGGGCGGACCCAGCGATTTATAGAAGAATAAGACTTGGTCCTTACCTCTGACTGGATGATGAGAACATCCTAATCTGAATGATAGCTCAATCCACATGATGGAGAAGGGCACTCAACTGTAGGATTTGGGCTGCTGAAAACTCTCTGGATTAAAGAGAAATCACAAAATTCCCCACATGTATTCCATACAAGGTTTCTTTCTTTTTTCTGTAAGCAGGTGGCCGGAAATACATTTTTGTGGCCTGCTTGTGATTAGCTGGGAGTCACAGGAGTCCATCATGCTTAGAGTTACTAATGTTGCCCATATGGACTTTATGTTCAACTGAAGCTGATCGCTTAATCACTTTAGATTTAATTTTTCCCCTTTTGGCTGTTTTTCTTAAAAATAAACATTGAGAAACTTCCGACCGGTTTTATTGAAATCACCAGCTGAGACTATTTTAATCCTTCTTTTAAAAAAGTTAAAATACAACTTGTACATTTTAAAATGTACAGCAAAAAGATGGTTATTTTTTTCTTCTTTCCCCCCACCACACTTTTATTTTTTAAATGTATTTCCATATTATGTTGTTGTATCAGTTCTGTTTGTGTTATACAATATTTAATTAAATTATTGGGAAAATGAAATACAGTATTTTGAACACTGTGGCATTATGTAAGAGAGAGAAAAAAGAGAAGGGGAGCCGAATGGATATATTAATATCTCTACTGGCCATTAGACAATTGCAGAATAGCAAGGCTTATCTGGGTAGCTTCAATGCATCATAGGAAAACTCATCATATAGCAAGCAATTATTGAACAAATATACCTTGTAATTATAATGAGGCAGGAAGGATAGTTCTGGGATATTTCTTCATACTTTGGCTCTTCTCACACCCTTTCTCTGAACTCTGTCTTTGTGATTAACATCTTCCCATCAATGAAAGGGGATGCTCAAGTTATGACCATGTTGGCACTTACTCTCAAACCCTCTGAAGTGTTCAATTATGCCGGTCTTCGGAGAAAAAAAACTAAAATGGTGTCATGAACTGTTAGTATTGCACACATACAACTACGTACACTTGTGAGTGACATTCTTTACCACAAATCTTGGTGGAAACAACCACCAGTCCAAAGAAATAACAGGGGTTCTACCAATTTGATAGACCCAGATTGTGGTGGGAATATGCTGGCTCTGTTAAAAAGTGCTATTGCTAATATGTTGTAAGCCCCCCTGAGTCTAAGAAGGGCGGCATTAAATAAATAAATAAATAAATAAATAAATAAAGGGAAGAGCCTTCTCTGTGGCGGCCCTGCCCCTCTGGAATCAACTCCCCCCAGAGATCAGAACTGCCCCCACCCTTCTTTGCCTTTCATAAATTGCTCAAGACCCACCTATATCGCCAGGCATGGGGGAATTGAGACATCTCCCCCCGGTTTAGAGTTTATGTATGATATGCGTGTGTTGTATGCTTTTTTAAATGACGGGTTTTTAGATACTTTCTTTTAATATTAGATTTGTTACATTGTATATTGTTATTATTATTGTTGTGAGCAGCCCTGAGTTTGCGGAGAGGGGCGGCACACAAATCTAATAAATAAATAAACATTAATTAATTAATTAATTAAATTTATCTAAAGTCAGAGGATTTGTAAAATTAGACTGTACATTTATTATGTGTTTATTTTTATTTTGTAATCAAATGCCGTTCTTAGCACCCTACAGTTTAAACAGTCAGCAACGAGCTGGATTTTTGTCCTGGAGATAAGGCAATTCAACAATTGTTACACTTACACTTCCCAGCACTGTGTTTCCTGCCTTAAAAGCAGAGACTGATGTCATGACAGCAGGACACAGCAGGGGCCCAAGCTACACGGCTAAAACTCATGATAAATAGAGCTGGGTAGTAATCGGCCACTCCAAAGTCATTCATAACATTTCATAAGGAACCGCTGCCTGTGAATGGGAGATAAAACTGGTGCTGCAAAGCCACCGGAAATAATATGAACAAGTACAACGCTGGATTCTGGAACCAATGAGCAAAGTGGTGCATGAAATATCTTCTTGCCAAAGGGGAAAAAAGCTATGGAAGGCAGCTGCTGAAGCGCATGTCCTCCCACTCATGTAACAGAAGCTTCAGGCATCAAGGGATATCTTGGTTTTGAAGTGTTTTAAAAAAGCTGAGATAAAAGCTAACTGGCTAGGAGATACTGACGTCCCCATTCATGTCTTACTTCAGCCACCAATTCCCTGAGGTGGCCTTAAGAAAGCACCTTGTCTTTCATCCATGTAGGGCAGTAAGTGCAGCTTGTGCTGTTTAAGGACACAAAAGCACAATAAAAGCTACATTGGAACATATCAAACTTTGTTGTGGAGCATTGGTCCTTTTTACATAGTTTCAACCATGTAGTGAATTTCTCTTATCAACTTTGCAGATAATACAATTATTATCTGCAATAGATGTTTTCTATTGTTTTATATATGTTGTAAGCCGCCCAGTCTTCGGAGAGGGGCAGCATATAAGTCCAATCAATCAACCAACCAACCAACCAACCAATCAACAAACAAACAAACAAACAAACAAACAGTAAACAAAGAGTCTCCTTTTCAATATCTTGCAGCTTGCTAGATAAGGGGTCCCCAATCCGTGGTTTGTGGATCAGCACTGGTCTTCGGCATGCCAGAAACTGAGTCTCCTGATGCCCCATTTGTGGGATGCAGGCAGCAAGCAAAACCACTCCCCCTCCATCCCACGGAAAAACTAATCCCTGGTGCCCAAAAGATTGGAGGCCGCTATTCTAGATCAGTATTTCCCAACCTTGGCAACTTGGAAGATATCTGGACTTCAACTCCCAGAATTCCCCAGGCAGCATTTGCTGGCTGGGGAATTCTGGGAGTTGAAGTCCAGATATCTTCCAGTTGCCAAGGTTGGGAAACACTGTTCTAGATAACAATCTGGAAATGACTTGTCACTGCAGATTCCTAAGCAGCTCCCATTTCCCCATTATCCTTCATTATTTATGGTTGGAATTGATAATTCATTTCCTTTTCTTTGTGGGAGGAACTGACAATCACCCTACTATTCTTGCATCTTCTTGCGAATAGCCTAGTGCAGGGGTCTTCAAATTTGGCAACTTTAAGACTTGTGGACTTCAACTCCCAGAATTCTCCAAACAGCATAGCTGGCTGGAGAATTCTGGGAGTTGAAGTCCACAAGTCTTAAAGTTGCCAAGTTTCGGGGACCGCTGGCCTAGTGAGGAGGAGGTATTTCTGCTAGTACACGGAATGAGAAAAGAGTTCCTAGGGAAAAAAATAGGAGCACTTAAATGTTTGTGAAAGGGGAACTGGGATTCTGAGAATTCAAATCTAATTTAATGAGCTGCTGTGAGGTTAGCATCATAAAAGAAAGCTAGAAAGGAAACTAGAAATCAAACCGCAAGCCTGATTCACAAACAACACTAACAAAGTGTGGCACTTAAGAACAAATGTTTTATATATTCTTTGTTTCTCTTTTGCTGTAGTCAATAAGGCTCAGAAGCATAATTTGTGAATGTAGATTATAATATACAGTTTAATAAGGCAGCTAATATCTAGACCTCACATATATCATTTTATCTGAAACAAGAATATAAAGAACAAATTAAGGGGGAAAATTATATGATTTTCTATTAGCAGATGTTTTGGATGTTTTCTATTAGCTGAGAGAACAGTGACCATGGATAGCTTTCTCAATCATTTTCTTAATTCACAAGAAATCATATTGGTTTTTTACATTGTTTTAGCACAAATTATTTCTAGCTACTTTACTTTTGAAAGGAGCGCACAATATACTTTTAAAAACATTAGAACAATAGAATCATCCTACAGCAGCAACATAGCATTTACAAACCTACAAAGAGCAATAGGCGATTATTCTGACTAAATATCATGATTACATTGCTTCTCAGATACATTGTGAACAGTACAATGACTAACTAGAATTCCCAAAAATGTTCCTCTATAAGCAGCATATCTTCAACCCAAACATCTGTTTTTCACATGGGAGATTGGGAGTCCATTAAAGGATTCATAATGAAAAGCTTTTCCCCCCACTCGCTTTCTGAGGCTAATTCTATTATACTCTAAGCAAGTCAAGTATGTTTGAGAAGTTTCTGACATTTACCATTTTATGTAAATTGTTATTGCTTATTTTCTCTACTTTTAGACAAGCTCATCCCATGTTCTGCTCCTGCTCAAGTGAGTATCAAGTGGAAACTCTCCTTTTAGCCTATAAGTCTCTTCACTTAGGTTTACTAAGTAGTTTTGTTAGGATAGCAATAGCAATAGCACTTAGACTTATATACCACTTCCCAGTACTTTACAGCCCTCTCTAAGTGGTTTACAGAGCCAGCATACTGACCCCAACAATCTGGGTCCTCATTTTACTGACTTCAGAAGGATGGAAGGCTGAGTCAACTTTGAGCCAATGAGACTTGAACTGCCAAACTGGTGGCAGTCGGCTGGCAGCAGTATCCACTCTGCCACAATGTTTCTTAAGTAGACAATAGCATTTTTCTGGCTGGCTTCCTGTCACTATGAATCCCAAAATCAAAAGTGGGCCTTATAATTCCCCCCACCCATAATTCAGTTCTTTAGAGCAATATTTCCTTCCTCGTTTCTCTCGTTTATCAGCAACACCAAAACCAGAGACATTTGCCTAATAAGTGATATAGGTCATGATGCAAGGGAGCTTGGTTTTCCTAACTACTTGTATTGTATAATGTAATACCATAGCTGAGACTAGGAAAGTTTTTGTCCCAGAGAGAAACCTCACAATGTGCAAACTAAAATGTATTGAAAGCAGTATAACTACCGGTACCATGGCCAATACAGTATTCATATATAAGTTATTAATCAGCTCACAGTTGAATGATGGGGCAAAAAAATTTAAATAAGGAGAGGCTGTGTGCAAATATTTATATGTGCTTATATCTGTATCTTGTATACTCAAGGCTATTCCACAATTTGCTCAGTAAGAAACCAAACGAAGTAGAGAATATGGGAAAACAAGAGATAAAGTATGTACGGCCTGCAGACTAAAAGATCTCTGGTACAAATCCATTTGTCCATCCTTCATTACAGTGTCAGGCTGGTTAATACAGCAAAGTAGAACCCAAAAGACTGTGAGTTTTAGACCTGCCTTAGGCATGAAGCCAGTTGGGTAATCTTTCTTATTTATTTGTTTGTTTGTTTATTCATTCATTCGTTTTATTCAAGACTCAGGGCGGCTTACAACATGTTAGCAATAGCACTTTTTAACAGAGCCAGCATATTGCCCCCACAATCCAGGTCCTCATTTTACCCACCTCGGAAGGATGGAAGGCTGAATCAACCTTGAGCCGGTGATGAGATTTGAACCGCTGACCTACAGATCTACAGTCAGCTTCAGTGGCCTGCAGTACAGCACTCTACCTGCTGCGCCACCCCAGCTCAGTCCTTCTCTCTCAGCCACAGTAAGTGGGCAATAGGTAAGTGGGCAATAGCCAACCAGACCACTTCCAAAATCTGGCCAAGAAAACAGCAAGGTCTTGCCCAAGTACAGTAATCACTAGGAGTAGACCCCAACTCAAAAAGCATTGATGTCCGTCATTACATTAGTTGTCTTTTATTCCCAATGCCCTTCCTGTGGAGTCTTCTGAGGTGCTCAATTAGAACTTTTATCAACCTAATATCCATGTCCGCCTGAAGCAATCATTTAATGTATCAGGTGGGCTCCAGGCTGGGAAGGGCTTATATTCTTCATGTTCAAGATTTGCAATTAATTTAAGGTGATTTGTGTACTTGATGCAAATCTAATACCAGTAAAGCGAGAAAGGAATTCTAAAAGCATCAGATTTAATAATGAAATTTCCCAAATGCCCTCTAACAAAAACCTTCCCCCCAGCAATTTAGCAACATTGTTGCCATTTTCTCCAACAGAAAACATCTCAAAAGCTATTAGGTGCAGGTGTTACTCATTAAAAACAATAGAGGTGTGCAGAACACTAAAACATTCCATCAGAGACCAGATTTCGGAGGCTAGAAGAGCTTCGATGCACCACAGGCAGGAGAAGGAAACACACCTTTTTTTTTACAGCAAACCTCAGCCAAAAATGTCCATACATGCATTGTCCCGCAAAGTGAGGTCTACGTATCTTCATGGTTTTCTTCCAAGCAAAGTAGCATACATATATATAGCAAGTTTCAAGAGCAGAACTGTACGAATTCAGATACATTCTACAAACTCTTCCATTTTTAAAAAATGCTTCTTTCATATCACACAGGAAATTCCCATGGGCAAGAACGTACTTGCCACATAAAGAAACATTACACTGGGCAGCTTCACAGTCTACAGAAAAAGGACCCAAGGGAGGGGATATTCATGAGGTCCCTGGTAAGTTACTTGAGGGTATGTTTGGAAAGAGAATGAGCAGGCAACATAAACACAACTGAGACACATATACAACAGCCCTACTAACAACAATGAATGGTACAATTCTAAACGCATGCAACTCAATTTTCATTTATATCTTCAACTATAGATTATAATAATACAGCTTATTTTTTTACCTGTTAAAAATTTGTTACACATTAAAACCTAAAGCAGATAACAAGGTTAGCTTTATTGTCCAAGACTGATGTTGGTAGGACAAGCTTGTTTTGAAAGAGTATATAGGCTCTGAGAGTGTCACTCTGAAATAAGATGTGAGATTGAAAACTGACATTTAATTTTACACTGGAAAGGGGATAAAATTTATTTATTTATTTATTTAATAGATTTGCATGCCGCCCTTCTCCGAGGACTGGGGTTACCAGATGAAATGGTAACCACCAAATGCTGAATGACAATCGCAATTTGAAGGTATGAAAGATATCTCATCAAAATATCTAAAAGGAAACTTGCATAACCACTGCAAGGAGCACAGAAGGGACTTTTATACTCTGCAATCCAATAGTTATTTATCTGCAAACATTTTAGTTGTATTTAATAGGACTTTCTACTAAGGCAGGCATACATTTCTTCTGTTATATATTTTCCTCATTGTTGCTTTAGTGATATTAACGATGTTAGACTTCTATATTTTTGGATTCTGGTCTAAAAAGTCTTTTCCTCTAGAGCACTTCTCTGCATGAAAAGTTGAATCAAAACTGGGGATGCACACTAGAAGGAGGCGGGATTAAAGAAATGATTGACTCAGCTTCAAAGCAAGGAAAAAGAGGAACACTCACAAATTTCTACAAATTGTTTTATCCTATCAGCACAACGGAAAAATATGTTAGTACTATGTTACTGACTTCAAAATGCTTTAATGTTTGACACGTTTCAGTGGTTCAGTTTAGGTGGCTGAAATATAAATATCAAAATACAGTTTTATTTGTTAATCAAATTTATATAGTTGTCCATCTTACCAAAGGCAGCTCCAGATGGCGCATTACATATTATATATGATAGCTGTACTGAATTGTGCTGAGATAATTAATAGAGATTCCTCTCTAAGATTCATACACTCAACGCTACAGGACAGACATATTCTTTAACTTTAAGTTATATTCTATAACTTTTTCAGGCAGTAGAACCATTAGAGCTGGGGTGGCGCACTGCAGGCTACTCCAGCTAACTGCGGTAGTTCAGCAGTTCAAATCTCATCACCATCTCAAGGTTGACTCAGCCTTCCATCCTTCTGAGATGGGTAAAATGGGGACCCAGATTGTCAATATGCTGATTCCGTAAACTGCTTAGAAAGGGCGGTAAAAAGCACTATGAAGTGGTATATAAGTCTAAATGCTATTGATAAATGCTATTCATTAATGTATTAATGTCTTCTCAAAACCTGATTGAAAGGCACAGCTCTTAGTGATAGAAAACTGGCTGATAATTTTCTGCTGAACAATTTTGAAATGCCCTACTCTAGATAGTAACTTCCTGGCCATATAATCTTTTTCTAAAAATTACAATTTATTTTTCAGAAAATAAAATAAAACTGATCAATAATCTCATTTTTCAAACCTACTATTTAAGCGGCATGTTGGTAATATAGGTAATCTTCAATGTACAATTGAGCCCAAAATTTCTATGGCTAAGTGAAACTTTTGTTAACATGAATTTGCTCCATTTTTCAACCTTTCTTGCCACAGTTGTTAAGTGAATCACTGTAGTTGTTAAGGTTAGTAACACTGTTGTTAAGTGAATCTGGTTTGTCCATTGAGTTTGCTTGTTAGAAGGTCGCAAAAGGGGGTCGCATGACCCCAACACACCACAACCGTCATAAATATCAATCAGTTGCCAAAAATATCAATTTTGATCATAGTTGTAATGGTTTTAAGTGTGAAAAATGGCCCTAAGTCTCTTTTTCAGGGCTGTTATAACTTTGAATGGTCACTAAACTAACTTTTGTAAGTTGAGGAATTAATATTCATGTTCCCCTTTAACCTTTGCTGACATAATACATACAGAGGAAAAGTCTTGCACTCTTACAATGTGGGGCGGGGGGGAGGGGGGAATGAAACTGCCCAGGTCACACCATATGACATTGATGGCAAACCTTTTTTGGTTTGCATGCCAAAAGGGAGGGCATGGGGGGCGCGTGCGTGCCCCCCACCCATAATTCCAGGGGTGGGCTGCTGCCCGGACGGGGGGAACGCAGTGGGGTAGCGAAAATGGAGCTCCACCCCAGAGCACCCAATTTGCACTGAAGGATGTTGAAAGAAAATGCATAAGCCACACCCACAGTGTGGTAGTAAAAATTTTGGTAGCCCTTCACTGCATAATTCCATGTGCCCCCACACACATGCACGTGTGCCCTCACTGAGCATGCAATGGCAAGCCTGTTTTTTGCTCTCTCCAAGCTTCAGAGCCTTTCTAGGAGCCTGGAGAGGGAGAAAACAGCTTTCCTCACCTTCCCGAAGCCCTCCAGAGGCCATAAATGGTCCATTTCCCAAGTTGTGAAATGGGCCATTTCTGGCCTCTGGAAGATGCCCAGGGGGAAGCCGTTTTTGTTCTCCCCAGGTTTCTAGAAAGGCTCTGGAGCTTGGGGAGGAGCAAAAAACAGGCCTCCCCCACCCCTTCTGGAGGCTGAAAACAGGCCGTTTCCTGACTACCAGTGGGCCGAGAAGACCCCAAAATCAGCTGGCCGGTGCACACGTGCATGCCGGACTGGAGCTCGCGTGCCCACCGGTATGGCTCCGCATGCCACTTGTGGCACACATTCCATAGGTTCACCATCACACAGCCCTATAATGCCTGGTAGCATATAAAGGCACCAGAGATTTGGTACAGTCAATGATAAGGGATCAATAATAATGAGGGGAGAGGGACGGCATACAAATCTAATAAATGAATGAATGAATGAAGATATAAATGAATAAATGACTAAATTGGGGTTAAAGATCAAAACACTTCAACTAAGCTCATATGGTGAGAGATCCTGGAATAGAAACATTTGGTTTATGAAAGGCAATAATAGGAAGAGCCACAACGATATAGCATATATTATAGCAGATGCATACAGGTTGTTTATTTTATTTATTTATTTATTTATTACTTAGATTTGTATGCCGCCCCTCTCCGAAGACTCGGGGCGGCTCACAACATGTGGAAACAAATCATAAATAATCTGACAGATTTAAAATAATTAAAGATTTAAAAAAGACCCCATATACTAACAGACGTACACACAAGCATGCCATATATAAATTAAACATGCCCAGGGGGAGATGTTTCAGTTCCCCCATGCCTGACGGCAAAGGTGGGTTTTAAGGAGTTTACGGAAGGCAGGAAGAGTAGGGGCAGTTCTAATCTCCGGGGGGAGTTGGTTCCAGAGGGCCGGTGCCGCCACAGAGAAGGCTCTTCTCCTGGGGCCCGCCAACCGACATTGTTTAGTTGACGGGACCTGGAGAAGGCCCACTCTGTGGGACCTAATCGGTCGTTGGAATTCGTGCGGCAGGAGGCGGTCTCGGAGATATTCTGGTCCGATGCCATGAAGGGCTTTAAAGGTCATAACCAACACAGGTTGTCTTCAACTTACGACCACAATTGACCCCCAAAGGTCTGTTGCTAAGTGAAACATTTGCTCCATTTCCTGATCTTTCTTGTCTCGGTTGCTAAGTGAATCATTGCAGTTGTTAAGTTAATAAAACAGTTGTTAAATAAATTTGCATTCCCTGCTGACTTTTGCTACCCCCCCGCCCAGGACACAGCAGAAGTCATAACTATGAACCATTTGTCAAGCATCTGAATTATGATCTAGGGTGGGTGTGTATGTGCAGCAATGGCCATAAGTATGAAAAATGGTCATAAGTCACATTTTTTGCAGTGCTGTTTGTAACTTTCAGCTGTCACTAAATGAAGACTATCTGAATTAAATTTAAACCCTCATATCATTAGAGAGGAACTAGGGAGACTATTGGCAAAAATGGTTGCTTGGATTATTGCCTAAAATGTTAAGCAAAAAAAAACCCGGGGATAGCTTAATTTTCAAATATAATCATCATGTTTATGGTACCCAAACCACAATATTAAAAACAAACAATGTAAGATAGCTATAAGCCCACTTGTAACATAGTTCATTTTGCATTGTCAATATGACTCTATTGCTGTACATATCTGCTCATCCTAATTTTACCATTTCTGGGAGTTGGATATGTGTGCCTTTTATTACAGCATGTTCTATCTACGTTATAAACCAATGCTAAAAACCTGTGATTTGTAGCAGACAAAGTTCCTAACCTCCTGCTGCCAGGACTAAAATAGTTCTTGCCATAGGTGGAAATGACTAGGCTATTGTTTATATCCTCATCTTGCATCTCTGCCAAACAGGTTTGTGTCAAAGTGCCTTCTAGAAAAGGGTCAAGGAGACTTGCAGTCATCTTGGCCCAAATCTGTGTCTTATGCCAAAAATATAAAGTACAAGATAAGCACCTTGCTGAAGGTATTATTCACAGGTTTATGTAAATTTAGCCCAAAATTTCTGTTGAATGAAACATTTGTTAAGTGAATTTTGCCCCATTTTGCTACCTTTCTTGCCATAGATGTTAAGTGAATCACTGCAATTGATAAGTTAGCAACTTGGTTGTTGTTAATCTAGCTTCCCTGTTGAATTTGCTTGTTGCAAAGTAGAATAGAATAGAAGTAATTTATGTCCAGGTTGCAGGGGGTCAGTAAATATTTTCACAGATCCCTTTTTGACTCATGCAATATACCGGTCTTCAATGGAAGGCAGATTGGTAGTAATTATTTTTTTCTGCAGTTCTAATTATCCTCTGAAGTCTGTGTCTGTCTTGTTGGGTTGCAGAACCAAACCAGACAATTATAGAGGTGCAGATGACAGACTCAACAATTCTGCTGTAGAACTGTATCAGCAGCTCCTTGGGCAGTTTGAGCTTTCTAAATTGGTGCAGAAAGAACATTCTTTGTTGCGCTTTTTTGATGACGTTTTTGATGTTAGATGATCATTTTAGGTCTTGAGATATGATAGAACCTCAGGTGACCACATGACTTTGGAATACAGTGATCCCTCGATTTTCGCGATCTCGATCTTCGCGAAACGCTATATCACGATTTTTCAAAAAATATTAATTAAAAAATACTCCACGGTTTTTTTGCTATACCGCGGTTTTTCCCACCCGATGACGTCACTCTCTTCCTTTCTCATCTTTCTTTCTCTCTCTCTCTTTATCTTGCTTCTTCCTCTCTCACACTCTCTTCCTCCCTCTCTCATCTCTTTCTTTCCTTCTCTCTCTTTCTCTATCTCTCCCCCCTTGCTCTCGAGCGGCGGGCGGGCGGGCGAGTGGGCAGCAGCGAGGAGCCGAAGATCGGGGTTTCCCCTTTGCGTGGGTGGCGGGGAAGACCCAGGGAAGGTTTCTTCGGCCGCCCAGCAGCTGATCTGCTCGACAGCGCGGCAGCAGCGAGGAGCCGAAGATCGGGGTTTCCCCTTTGCGAGGGCAGCAGGGAAACCCCGATCTTCGGCTCCTCGCTGCTGCCGCGCTGCCGAGCAGATCAGCTGCTGGGCGGCCGAAGAAACCTTCCCTGGGTCTTCCCCGCCGCCCACGCAAACTCCACCATCTGCGCATGCGCGGCCATGGAAAAAGGGCACGCATGCGCAGATGGTGTTTTTACTTCCGCACCACTATATCGCGAAAAATCGAGTATCGCGAGGGGTCTTGGAACGTAACCCTCGCGATACTCGAGGGATCACTGTATAGCAATGGTCCTAAGTATTAACCAACTGCCAAGTATCTGAATTTTGATCACATTATCATGGATTGTAACTATGAAAAATGGTCATGAGTCATTCTTTTCAGTGCCATTGTAACTTTGAACAGTCACTAAATGGATTGTTGTAAGTTGAGGACTATCTGTATTTTATTTGGCTCTGTGTTTAGGCTATCTTAGTAAATTAAATCCTTCATTCCAATGAGCATTAGTTTCAGTTAAAGAATAAGCCACCAAGGTAAGTAAAAATATTTAACAACTACTACTAGACAACCGTGACCTGTTGGGTTCACATTTCAGATATATTTTCTTACCTACACAGAAGAACAGAATGACCACTGGTAAAAAAATGGGAGCAACTTCCCAGTTCCTGCTGGCTTCCATATGGACCTACTTATGGGAAGCTCCCAGGAAGCCCTGGAAATAATGGTTACATAAATGCAGCAGCATCATGATCCTGAACTGGCCACAAATTTCAATCCCGCAAGAATTATGAGTCCTAGTTTTTGGATGCATTCTGTGTCAATCAGCCTCTTTGGGGTTCCCTGGTTCAAATATTGTTGCCCTATGGTTCATTTTCAAATCTACAATACGGCAGTAGAACACTGAAATATATTACAAATTAAAATATATCACATCAGTTCATCCCTGCCCAAGAAGTACAAGGACTTCCCTTATCTTCCACTCATTAGAGATGGAACTCCCACCCACCCACTCAATAGTTCCAGTTGTTCCATATTTCTCACTTTGTAGTAGAGAGAGAGGAGAGAAAGAAGGAAGTAATAAGGGGAAGATACGGAGCTGCCAAGCCACTGCAGAACCAGGATTTTAAAGTTGTCTTCTCTGACCCCTTTTTAGTTTCCCCTTCTAAAAAAAAACCTAGGACAGCCAGTGTAAAAAACAGCTATTCTTTGCTTAATAGCTAGCCAGACATCATGAACCCAATGCACTGTCCAGAAGTTCTCTGAAAAATCCTGCAAGTTGCAATCTACATACAATTGCCAAGGAGCAGCCAAGAGTATTGCGAACACTGAACAGCCTATTGACAACACAACCTAATACCAGTATCATTTCAGGGCCAGAACCCATCTTGTCTCACTAGGATTGTGTACACACAATATAGTGCTGATTGTTCATTTAATTGTGTGTGTGTGTGTGTTGCCTTTAAATCAGTGTCTCTTGGCAGCTGTTATCTGTACTGCAGTAGTGGGTTCTAAAACGCATTACTACTGGTTTGCATGCATACTCGCATGTGTGCAATGCTTCTGCATATGCACAGAAGTGTCCCAGGCGGGTGGCCAGCACCTCCTGGCGACGACACTGCTACCGATTCACAGAACTGGGCTGAACCAGGAGCAATCCACTGCTATAGTATTGTGGTCTCTGCAGTTTGCTTGGAAAGCTTTTCAGAAGTGGTGTGCCCTTGCCTCCTTTCCAGGGCCTGGAGACAGTGATTGGCCCAAGGTCATCCAGCTGGCTTGGTGCCCAAGGCGGGACTGGAACTCAGTCTCCTCACCATCCCAAACTGGATCTTACATTTAAGTACCACTGAATGAATTAGCCCAGTTTCCCAGATTCATACTATACTGAGCCATAAATGTTCCATACAACAAGACACAAATTAATGACCTGCGTCTTAGCATAGCAAACTCCGTCTTGCTGTTTCCAGCCATGGTTTTTTTAAAAATATTTTTTGTGCTTTTCAAGGTTGGGCTCACAGCTGTGTGGCAGCTGCAGATTATATACAGATTGCAGGTGCAAGGAAAACCGAAGCAGTCTAAACTATTCTGAAATAGTCCATCTTTGTCACGCTGGGCCATACACCCTGGCAAAAAAAGGCATTTATTTAATAAGTAAGAGTTACTCTTTCCCTCTCTGGCTCTACCCCGCCCCCACCCCATTTCCACAAAACCGAATTAGCAACAGCTACATCCTCTCCACGGATGTTCATTTCAAACCTTCATCACCAAACCCCTTACACTTAAGAAAAATAAGAAGGGAGGGGGGAAGCGTGAGTCACTTCCCATTTCCAGAACTGCAAGAGATGCTTTCTTTTCGGGCGAAGAAGCACGAAACCCATTTCCTAATCTTTGAGAAGCGTTTGCTTATTCTCCCCTGTATCCCCACCACCACCACGTTTCGCCAACGGTGCTGCAAAAAAGAAGAACACGCCGAGCCAGCCAGCGAGCTAGCGAGTGAATGAACGAAGGCTGAAGGTTACCGGATTTATGAATGTCAGGATCATGTGACAACAACGGGAACCTGTCTTATTCACAAAAAAGAGAGAGAGAGAAAGGCAGGGGGGAAAAAAGAAGAACCCAACCATATGCAGCCATAGGGAGCAGAAACAGAGACTCGCCCGAGTCAAGACAGCGAGAGGCACTTCACCTTTAACCGCCAGTAGCCCAGGGAACCGCACCCCGCCACCCGGGCAATTTGCAAGAACGCCGTGCCTCAAAGGAGAGGCGCGGTGCAGCAGGGCGATTAAGCGTAGTCTGGAAGCACGCTGAGAGGGATTTGCCTGGAAGTTACACTGAACTTTTTAACGGGGCGAAGGCGATCGTTTAATGGTGGCTCCTCTGCCGCCCACCTTCCGTGGGCTTCGGTTTAAGACCTCTCAAAGAAAACCAGCGACGGCGCCCACCGGCTGCAAGGCTAAACAATAAGCTGTAAGCGAGCGAGGCGGCCGTGCCTTAAAATCCTATCCCTGTCCCCCCTCCCCACCCCCCAGGCCAGTTTCAGAGTCAGCCAAGGCCCAGGCGGGCAAGCACCGTGGCGATCCGCTCTCTCTCCCCCACCCCCTGGCATGATCGTGAGGGGAGGGAGGTGGAAGAGAAAGGAGACCCGAAGCCTCCCTCTCCCTACCCCCACAAAATCTGGCAGCCCGAAGCCGCCTTGCAACAGCGATCAAAACCTTTTCCCTCCCTTCCTTTCCCCAGATCTCTCTCTCTCTCTCACGGTCCGAAGCAGACTCCTGGCCTCGAATTGTGTTGGTTGTTTTTTTTTATGAATGGAAATGTGGTATGCAAATGAGAGCAAGTCAAGAGAGAAGGGGGGGGGGGAGAAGAAATGGCGGATGTGAATGCTGCAAAAAAAAAAAAGAAGCTAAGCAGGGGAGAAGCGAAAGGAGGGGGGGTTAGACTGGCATCAATAGCGACCCTCAAGCTTACAGAACAGAGGAAGAAGGCAGAGAAGTAAAGGAAGAGGGGGGAGGCCGCCTTATAGACGGATCCCGGGGAAAAAAAAGTCCACCAATACTTCTCTACGCCCCCTCCCCCCCTTTTTTTTGCCAGCAAGGAGGTCGGTTAACATCCCCCCCACTTCTTCCAAAGCCCAGCAGGGCTCGCAGAACCGGGGCGCTCGGCGCCCTTGCGTCAACCTTTTCCAGCAACGCCGAGAAGTGGCGGGGGGGAGGGGGAAGGCTCCCCGGGCGAGGCAGCGCCAGACGTGGGCATAACCGCAAAGCTTGCACTTTTATTTTATCGCCCCCCGCCCTCTCCTTTGGCGATCGCCCGGGCACCGGAGCAAGGCGGCTCTAGGGAGGGGAACAAAAAAAAAAAGCTCACCACGACCGCACCGAGCCCCTCCCCTCCCCTCGCCAGATGTTTACAAGCATGCTGCTCTCTCCCCTCCCCCCTCCACTCCAGCTCGTCGGACACTTACTCGTCTGGGTGGCTTTCCTCGGTCATTTTCTCCTCCTCAGAAAACTCATCCCCCGCCACGGGCAGCCGGGCAGCACCTCTTCATTTTGTCTTTTTTTTCTTTTGAATTTTTTTTACCCCCTCTCCCTCAGCTTCACATTGAGGGCAGAGAGAAAGAGAGAGAGCCCAGAGAGCTCGAAGGATGCGGAGAAAGAAGACCGCCTCGGCTTCGCTGTGTGGAAAGCGAGCGGGCGGGCGGAGTGTATGAGGGGGAGAGAGAGAGAAGGGGGCAGGGATGGGGAGGGAAAAGGAAGGAAGCCAGGCAGTTTGCGAAGGCCTCGTTGGCTGCCAAAGCGCGAGGGCTTGTGAGGGGAGACGAGAACCTGCGACGGAAGGGCCGCCTCAGCGCGCGGGAAGGCAGCGGGGCGCCGCGTCGGCCGACGCGCCGCGCTGGTACTGCAGCAGCCGGCGGCCCCGTCCGAGCCCCATCTCCGTCTCTCTCTCTCTCTCTTTTTTTCTTCTTTTTTTACTCCATGTTGGATTCTTAGCCACCGCCGCCGCCAACAGGAGGAGGAAGCTGGGCGGAAGCGATGACGTTATCCGAGCAGCCCAGCTGCTTTTCGGGGAGGGAGAAAAAGGCAGGCAGGCGAGGCGCCAGCTAGTTTCACTCCCTCAAGATGGTTGGGAGCGAAGGAGCCTCCGTTCCAGGCGCGGAAGGAAACGGAGCCGGGGCCCCCTTCCGCCCGGGGGATTTTGCAACAAAAGCCTCCTCCGCCGTCCGTCGCTCCTGCCCCCCTCAGGCCTCACGAATCGCCGCTGGGATCATCTGAGCCGGGGATGCGTCCGGGAGTTGTTCGGCCCCTTCTCCAGCCCTCTTCGTGCAGACGCCGTCGTCGTCGTCGTCTTGGCAGGACGGCGCGGGAGCGGAGGTGGAAGGCCCGCCTATTTGCTGCAGGGGTCCGTGGGACCCGCGCGAACGGGCGGTCCGGAGTCCGAGGGAGCGCTTTTGAGCGCGTGCAAGAAGGGGGTGTGTTTGCGTGTTTTTGAATGGCAGGAGACGCGTTCCACGTGGCTGTTGAGCAGAAGTCGTGCAAATAGGAGGCGCTCGGTAACACCTTCGTTCTCTTCCTCAGGAAACGTGGCTATTCGGACACACTCTTTAGCCAACTCTCCAGAAGATAGGCTCAAGATACCGAAAGATCTTGACAGACTTGAACATTGGACGCTATCTCACAAAATTAAATTCAATAGTTGAATTTACATTGCAGGAGAAACCAGAAGCAGAATTACTTAACTCAAGTTTCAAATCGGAGTCGGAAGCCCCGAGCAATCTAACACAAGGATAAAGTTTCCTTCACGCTTGCCAATACTTCAAGTGTCCTTCCTTTCCCGTCCTTTCCCTTCCTGGTAAGGAGAGCCCACTGATCTAGGACGCTGTATGATAAAATAGAAAAGTAATCTTCACTATGAATGCCATAGGTTTAGTGAAAATACTGTCTGACCAGAAAACAGAATATCCCCTCAACTTCCTCACCTAGGTTTCCCCAAATTGCTGGACCATCTCCTAACTCCCACAATCCCAAGGCAACAGGCTAAAAAATAGGGGAATTTTAAGGATGTCATGTTGGAGAAAGCAGCATTAGCAGCTCAGTAGAACTGTTTGATGGATGCTCCTTGGGAAATTCCAGAGATAAAATATTTGCTTTCAAACCCAAGCAGAACTATAACATTAATACTCTTTAATATGCACATATAAATTTTATTTATGTATTTAGTGGTATTTCTATGCCACCCAACTCCAGCGGGACTGTGGGTGGCTCACAAATAATCACAACAGTTAAAAGAACAGTATAAAATGTAACACAATAAAACAGCAGACAGTATAAAATACATAAATAACCCAAAAAACCATGCATACACTCAATCATTCCTAATCCCAGGCCTGCTGGAAAAGCCAGGTCTTAATGGCTTTCTGGAGGACTGGTAGGGTGGGGATAGTACCAATCTCTGGAGGCAGTTGATTCCAAAGGGTCAGAGCCGCTGCAGACAAATTGTCACCAAACTGGCAGGAATAGCCAACTCTCCAGAAGATAGGCTCAAGATTTGAACATTGGACGCTATCTAACAAAATTAAGTTCAATGATGAAAAAAGTAAGGTTCTACATTTAGGCAAGAAAAACAAAATGCACAGGTATACTTTTTGTGATACCTTGCTCAACAGTAGTATCTGTGAGAGGGATCTGGGAGTCCTAGTGGACAACTATTTATGTATATATGAGCCAGCAGTGTGTAGCAGCTGCCAAAAAAGCCAGCCCAGTGCTAAGCTGCATTAACAGAGGGATAGAATCGAGATCACGTGAAGTGTTGATACCACTTTATAAGGCCTTGTAAGGCCACACTTGGAATACTGCATTCACTTTTGGTTGCCACGATGCAAAAAGGATGTTGAGACTCTAAAAAGAGTAAAACATCTGAAGAACAGTTGCAGGAACTAGGTATGTCTAATTTAATAAAAAGAAAGACTAAGGGAGACATAATAGCAGTGTTCCAATATGCCAGGGGCTGCCATAAACAAGAGGGAGTCAACCTATTCTCCAAAGCACCTGAGGGTACAAAAAGAAGCAATGGGTGGAAACTAAACAAGGAGAGAAGTAACTTAGAACTAAGGAGAAATTTCCTGACAGAACAATTAATCTGTGGAACAGCTTGCCTCCAGAAGTTGTGAATGCTCCAACACTGGAAGTTTTAAAGAAGTTGTTGGATTACCATTTATCTGACGTGGGGTAAGCAGGGGGTTTATTTATTATTATTTATTTATTAATCAGATTTGTATGCCGCCCCTCTCCGCAGACTCGGGGCGGCTCACAGCAATAATAATACAATGTAAATAAATCTAATATTTAAGTTAATTTTAAAAAACCCATTTAGAAACCAATCATACATACTAGCATACCATACATAAATTTTATAAGCCTAGGGGGAGGGAAAAAGTCAATTCCCCCATGCCTGACGACAGAGGTGGGTTTTAAGGAGCTTACGAAAGGCTAGGAAGGTGGGGGCAACTCTGATATCTGGGGGGAGTTGGTTCCAAAGGGTCGGGGCCACCATAGAGAAGGCTCTTCCCCTGGGTCCCACCAAACAACATTGTTTAGTTGACGGGACCCGGAGAAGGCCAACTCTGTGGTACCTAACTGGTCTCTGGGATTCGTGCGGCAGAAGGCGGTCCCGGAGATATTCTGGTCCGGTGCCATGAAGGGTTGTAGTAGGAAACCTCCAAGGTCCCTTCCAACTCTATTATTCTATTCCATTCCATTCCATTCTAAAGGCTTTATTTTTCAAGCCAGGATTAGTGCTCACTAATACCTGCATTGACAATAGGATATGCGCATTGTGGGAATCAACATGAATGGTTGATTGATATACTGTAATGTCAAACCCGAAGAACAGATTTCCCAACTTCAAATTTCTTTATACAAAGTAGAAAACTATAAAGAAAACATAGATCAGTGTAACTTTTTTCCTACATGTGTTCTGCTTCACATTTCTTCTGGTGTGTTTACTTTGAAAAGAAGGCAGATTTATGAAGATAATGAGAAGCAAATCAAGTATACGTAACATTGATGAACTTGCGATTAAAAAAAACATGGAAGGAGTTAATGACAATAATTAAAGCAATGCCAGAAATGTCTAGCATTGGACTAAAAGAAAACCCAAAATGTTACTTCAATATTCAGGTTTTAGAGCAGCAATTTTAGTCCACTCAATTGATGAAAACAAATGGCTTCAACAGAAAAGTTAATATTGTAAGAAAATTTAGCAACTTCAGCAAAATCCTCTAGCAAGATTGTTTCTGGTAATATCTGATAATATATTAAAATATAATATTTAATATATTGCCAGATTTTTTTTGCTACTTTTTGCTATAGTGATTGTGGGCGAGTCATTGTTGCAATGGTTCTAAATAAACATCATAATGAAAATAATACAGCCGGTAGCATGCTAATAGGGTCAGGTGTTTCATAATAATTCTGTATGTCATAAATGCTTATAATTGCCATCTTCACTACTCAAATGGACACATTGTTTCTTGTTCTTTTAAGTCAAGCTGACATAGACTTCCCCAAAGGCGGGATATATACAGAATGTCATACAGATTAATGAAGTATGATTGCTATGCATTTTAAGCAAACACTGTGCATAGTTATTATCATATAATATAAAAACCTTACACAAATGTACAGGTAGTCCTTAACTTATGACCACAATTTGGCTCAATATTTCTGTAAATTTTGCCCCATTCTATTACCTTTCTCACCACCATTGCTAAGTGAATTTCAGCAGTGCAATTGTTAAATTAGTAACATGGTGGTTATGTTTCCCATTGAGTTTGCTCATCAGGAGGACACTGCAACGGTCATAAATGTGAATCTGAGTCTCAAAGAACCTGAATTGATCATATGACCATGGGGAGGCTTCAACGGTTGTAAGGAGGGGCGGATGGGGGGAACACAGTGGGGTAGCGAAGATGGAGCTCCACCCCAGAACACACAATTTGCACTGAATGATGTTGAAAGAAAATGCATAAGCCTCGCCCACAGTCTGGTAGTAAAAATTTTGGTAGCCCTTCACTGGTTGTACGTCTGAAAATCGGCCATAAGTCACTTTTTTCAGTGCTGCGGTTACTTCAGATGGACACTAAATGAACTGTTGTAAGTCGAGGTCTAATTGTACAGTGGTGTCTTCTGCAACTAGGACCTTAGGAGTACTGTACTTATGGGCAATGACTTTAAGGCATAAACAGCATACCTTGCCCACGTGGTTATAAAAAATGATTAAAATGTATGGCGTGCTTTAAATAGAGACATACTGTAATCCCTTAATAAGAGCAGAGTTGCTTAATTTATAGGACAATATTGCTTCAGATTTGTACTCTGATTCAGAACTCATGGGGGTTAATGAAATCAAAGGGGCCCCAGTCACTCAAGTCATGTGCAGTGAATTTAGTGTGGGTGGGTGGGGGACCCTGCATACTTCAATTCCAAGGAGTGTCACCGATATCACTGCTGTGACTCCTAAGTGCTCTGTTTGAAGTCTGATAACTACTTCCTCTTGCTTACTTTGTTTCTCATCACAAGAAATGGCTATTCGTGGAGGAAAGGCTCCCGACAAAAGGCTACGATTTCCAGATAAAGCTGAGGCCTGACTTCCTGCAGGAGAGAAAAAAGAAGGATGGAAATATACTACAAAGCAGAACAGAATTTCTCAGGTTGCTGCCTACTTGTTCTTCTTTTAAGCTGGCTATTCTGAGATTTTCTCTTGTTAGAGCTGAAGACGCTTCCTGAACAAGAAAGGAAACGTCTTCAAAGAAAAACCAGAAAGTGTAGCTGTCTCTCAGATAAGCACCTTTGGGATATCTGCATAGTGTTTTGAAAGATGACTAGCCCCCAATGAATAGTGTGGATGCTGTGTACAAATTCAGTCATTAATAAAACAATGCTTTTGACAAAAAAAAAAAAAGATTAATCTTGTGCTCAGTGTAAAAAAAAGAGTGTGTTTGGCATTTATTATACTCACATATATACTCTACTCGGAAAGTTTTTCCTCTATATCTGAGTGGAATAAATACAAGAACAAGTTACAATTTTACATTGGTTTCAATATGAATTGACCTTTTTGTTTATTTTACTTTAAAATGGTATGGATGTCTTAGTTTCACAGTGAATATAATAATGGAACAAATAACTATGGAATCTTTATTTTAAATCTTTATGATTTAATCAATACACTAACACCCCCCCTTCCACACACACACACCATGAATAAAGTGCAACAAATGTCAGAGAATGTGATATGGCATATTGGCATAAATTAGTATTACAGAAAATAGAGCAATGTGTGATGCAAACATATGGGTGAAACTTAAAGGAAATGGAATATAGAAAAGTCCTAAACACAAAATAAAAGCGATGATCAATTTTACATTTTATTTATTCATTTACATAACTGTCCATCTTACAGCCAACTTTGGGTGGCTTCCAATTAAAAATGAAAAGATGGATAAAACCATATGGTACATATAATTTGCCATCTTAATTACCAATTTAACAATTAGGTAAATTAGCTGCCAGGAAATTAATATTAAATGTATTTATTTGTATATTTTATATTCCACATGGTTCCACAATGTCTGGGAGTTTTTATAAATGATAAACATAAAAATATGTTGCAATAGATTCAGACTCTGATCCTCCTAGTATACTTTGACATCATAACTTTATGTACATCCCAAGTTTATGTTGCTATTCTACATCCACCTCCTAGTTGGTGGGGTGTATACTTCCTGATAGAGATGTTAAGAACTGCATATTAAGAAATTCCCAAATACTGTATTGGTATGTTAAGGGAAACTTTATAAACCATAACCTCCAAGAAAGTCAGAGGTGGCACTGTGCTTCATAATGCAGGTAGACCTTGACTTACGACCACAATTAAGCCCAAAATTTCTGTTGCTAACTGAGACATTTGTTAAATGAGTTTTGGCCCATATTACAACCTTTCTTGCCATGGCTGTTAAGTGAATCACTGCAGTTGTTAAGTTAGTAACATGGTTGTTAAGTGAATCTGCTTCCGCATTGTCAGTATATAAGAATTTATAAACAACAAGTCAGCCAATGGGAACTGTTTGGTGACTGAGAGCCATGTCAGACAGCTCAGAGCCTGGGCATGGCTTAGCTTAATTGTTCTGTGTATATAAGCTTGCTTCTAGTTCTAATTCTTGCTTCTACTTCTACTTCTTGTCCTTGTACTTGCGACCATGTTGCAAGAGCTGCATGGGTATTGCATACATGCCTCATGTTTTATATTATTGTATATAAATAAGTTTCTTCTATAAATTAATCCTGATGAATTATTTACTTGTGTGCTGGCTGGCTGGAAACTGGTCATAAGTCATTTTTTCCAGGGCCATTGTAACTTCCAATGGTCATTAAAAGAAGTGTTGTGAGTTCAGGACTACCTGTACAAAAGAAATCAAGGATGATAAATGTGAGGTGGTGGGATAAAATGTTGGAATACAAAGTAGTCTCTAAAGTTGGTAGCCTGCACAAAACCCAGATTTCTGGAGGAAAACTGAACTTTTGTTGTTCTTATGGCATATAGAAAAAATATGTCAGAATTGATCAGCATTATATTTAACATTATCTGGGAATGCTGCAGTAGACTCTATTAAGACTATTTTCATCTACTCCAGTAGTGTCAATCAGGTAGAAACAAAGGCCACTAAACCATTCATAAGAATCCCTGCAGGCACATTGACAGAAAACCACATATTTATACCTTTCTTTATAAAAAGAACATGAACCCATGAAAATCAGAAAGGAACTAGTTATGACTAATACATAAAAATAAATGTATTATTATGAATCTGACTATTTTCAAAATTTACGTGTATTCATATATTTATTATATAAATGCATAGCAATCAAGAATCAACTAGTTATAGATAAAAAAGAATACAAATGTATGCTCTAATATGTTTTGAACAGCTTCAAAATCTTTAGAAAACGTATCACTATAAGAATATTAATTAAAATTATTATTAAAGTTAATGTTCTTTGCTGGAGAGTTGGCATCTTTTCTCATAGATTATTTCATCAAAAGAATTGTAAAAAAGCATTTATATCCACTGCCCTCTTTCATTCTCTCCCTTTCTTCTTTTCTTCTTTTCTGGATGTATTCTAAACTTATTTAAAATTTAATTATTAACTTAAAAGTGGAATTTATAATAACATTAGTAATGATCATGGACCTTATGCACCCAAGGTCAAGAGATATTAATTAAACCTTTTCTAAAGCAAGGCGGAAAATAAAGTCAACCTGCTTTGGAGGGAAAGGCTGGGCACTGGGGATTCTGGGGTCTCAAGCAGGTGGGTTACCCCTAGCAGCCTGCCTGCCTGCTGAATGGGAAGAGGCACAAGCTTCCAGCCTCAGTTTAATTGCAGGACTCAGGGATGCTTGGGGTGGTCGGTGCTGCTGCAGCACAGACTGAGAAGGAGCTCTTGTTACATGATGCTCCTGTTCAATCTGTGCGCTGAATGATGGGACCTGCACTACTGCAGTTAGGCTAGTGCTTCTCAATTATTTTCTGTTACACACACCCCTGGGAAGAAGTGAACATTTTGTGTGTCCTCCAACTCTCCGATCTGGGCCCCAATGGAATTTTAATGTTCATATTTATTATTTTACTTATTATAATCTGCAAGCAAACTATTAGTTGGGGAAGGCTGCTCTGCCCACTTACCTGGGGATAAGTCACACTGAACTCAGTGGAGCCTGTTTTTTGGTTAGGCAGGCATAGGCTACCAGGGTTAGGATCCTTTTTTGACACAGGGCCAGGCCAGCTTAATCAGGCCGATATTTTGGGGTGGCCAGCCTAGTCTGTAAGTGCCACTTCTGCGGGCATTCACAGTGAATGGTGTGGAAGGAGGTTATAGGGTGCCATTCAAGGCTTTCACCCAGATGCAGAGGATGCTCCTCCTCGTCCAGCAGCAGGTTCGCTACGCCGTTCATGGCTGCTGCAGCGCCCACTGAGAACAACAAGAACCCATGCAGCCGCCCTGCCCTGCCTGGCCGCCTTCTCTTCCGGGGTCAGAGCAGCATGCAACTGAGAAAACACTCCCTGTCCGGGGGAATCGATTGAGAGGGACCCCACATGTTCCCAAGGGTCACACACGCCCCTGTTATTACTCCATGCCCTCCCAGGGGGGCCCTCCCCACTATTTGAGAAGCACTGGGTTAGGCCAAGACAGCAAACCTGTCCAGTATCTTGTGAATTGCAAGCTCAGATTTTTTTGATGACTGGTGGACATTATTATTTAGTTTAAAAATGTAATATTACCTATTTTTAATTTTTATTTTGTGAAATATTTCCCAAACTGTATTTAAATTGATTCAGGCCATACTTGGGAGTTTCATGTGTTATACCCAGCCTCAGGCCATGTATTTGGTACCTACACCTCTACATTATTAAATAGTGATGGAAGAACGTGACTGAGCAAAGCAATGATGGCTGTAGAAATAGTTCTTAGACTTATATACCACTTTGCAGAGCTTTACAGCCCTCTCTAAGCAGTTTATAGAGGCAGCATATTGCCCGCAGCAACTTAGCTCATCATTTTACTGACCTCGGAAGGATGGAAGGCTAAGTCAACTTTGAGCCAGTGAGGATCGAACCCCTGACAGTCAGCAGAATTAGTTTGCAATACTGCATTCTAACCATTGCACCACCATGGCTCCCAGTGATGGGTGTAATCTCTAAATGAAGAATTGTGGATTTATCAAACATGGGAGAGGAATGGTAATACACTACTACCGTATATTAGAAAGACATGCAACCCAAAATTATAATTTTGGAATAATAAATTGTGTTTGCTGGTGTATGGTTTGATTGGTTGTATGATTATTTTATTTTATTATAAGGGTTTTAAATTGCATTTTAAAATTGGATTTGTACACTGTTTATGTTGTTGTGAGCTGCCCCAAGTCCTCGGAGAGGGGCGGCATACAAATCTAATAAATTATTATTATTATTATTATTATTATTATTATTATTATTATTATTATTATTATTGCTTTCTGCAACGCTGTTTTACTAATATAATAGAAAGAACTGTTAGTATTATTTTATAGTCAAGGTATACTGATTAGTTTAAAAATTAGGCTAAATGGTTTCTTATATGTAAAATGGTTTCTTATATGTTTTCTTCCCCCACCAATCCACAGTTGTTTTATTTCTTTATCTTTTCTCAACAGTCTCTGTTTAATAAATTAAATTAATTTAGTTTATTTTTTAAATTAAGCCATTTGGGCTGGAGAGGACAGCAACTATTGGCCCATTATGGTAGGTGATGCCTCTGAATTGGGCAGGGTTGGGTTCTGACTTACCTTGCTGCTGGTTTGCTTCTCCCCATGCTGTGTGGACGTGCGCATGCATATGGGCAAAAAGCAGCTTTTGTGCATGCAAAAAAGCAAAAAAAAGAGATGGTGGCACCTATGGCGCCACTGAGAGAGCTGGTTCAGGGACATGGCCTGCCAGCCATTGCTGCTGGTTCAGTGAAGGGCGGGGGGTGGGGGGGAAATTCCCGCTCCCAGTTTTATAGAACTGGTCTGAACCAGCAGGAACTTACCTCTGGTATTGAGAATATTATAAATTGGAATGTAAATAGAGTAAAAGGTAAAACATGAAATAATGAGAAAATTGAAATATATATATATATATATGTAGATTGTTCTGAGTTCGGGTTTTGCCCCGTGTAATATTTTGAGTGTATATATATCTTACGTGTCTATGAAACTAGGAGAAGAAGGAAAAAGTAGATATGGATTAAGGTTTTATGGTGTGAGCTTATGAATACATACAGGGAATTAAGGATATACAGTATATTTAATTACGAATAAGAGGGCTACAACATATGTCCCATAGTATTAACTTTTATCTAAGTCATTGTGGGTACGTTTAAAAATAGGAATCCATAAATTGGTGATACTTGTATGTTAGACTATAATAAATGATGATATTGGAAGCAGGTTTCTCTCCTATTTCAGGGTTGTGGACTTAATGCGCTCAGTATTTTAAAGATTAATTTTAGAAATTAATTGTAAGATGCCCAGAGTCACTGTTGATGGTGAGATGGGTAGCATATGTAACAAAGTAAGTAAGTAGGTAAGTAAGTAAGTAAGTAAGTAAGTAAGTAAGTAAGTAAGTAAGTAAGTAAGTAAGTAAGTAAGTAAGTTACTAACTAACTAACTAACTAGCTAACTAGCTAACTAACTAACTAAGTGAATTCTGGGTACTTTAGAGATTAATGGGGGAAAGTCATGACAAAAATGGAATTGAAACATAGGTTATGAAAAAAAATCATAAATACTATTAGAATTTTGAAAAATTGTAAAACTGGAGGCATGGTAGCTGGAACAATGATAGATTAAGGAATGTTTTGTATGAATATAAAATTGAAAGTTGGTTGCTGAAAGCAATAAGAACAGAATGTGATGCAAATAAAGCATTATGAGGAAAAATGGAGTAATTAATGGTCCAATGCTAAGGCAAGGCAGTGTAAAGTTTCTTTAGTTGTTTATTATATTTATGCATAGATATCTCAGGAATACATGTGGTTGCATTAGCAATACGTTACTAGGGATTATACATCTGCATATCATTTTGTTCATACAAGATACTCTGTTGTTGGCTTAGAACCTGAATTATTTGCAGCAAATGTTAGGCAGATGGTATGAGCCTAACAAGAGTATGCATCTGAGTATTAGTGTATGAAAGAGTAAGATAATTGTGTTAACAAGGAAAATAGAATAAACAATTGCAAGTTATACCTTCATGATTAAATGTTTACACATGGGTAATTGTGTGTACCTTTGTAGAATGTTTATTAAAGACAGGAAAATGGATTGAAACATTTTAAGAAATACAAATGCTTGTAGAAGAATATGAGCATTATATGGTCTGTTTTGAGAGATGAATGTTTATTGAAAGAAGTGAAAGTGGCTTTTTAAATGGGTGGGGAAGGTTTCTACCTACTGTCATATATGGAAGTGAGAAATGGGCATGTCATGAGAAATATAAAAGTAATGAGAATATAGTGGGAGTCAGGTACTTAGGAAGTAGGGTAAAACGAGAAGGAATAGGATTAGAATGAGAAAGTTCCAAATGAATATGATTTGAATAAAACATGACCAGTACAAAATAAATACCTAGAGATGGTATGGTAAGAAATATAAGAAAACATTATAAGAAAACAAATTAAGATTGAATTGCAAATAAAATATACGGAAAAAAAGTGTGAGTGGGTGGAGAGTGAGGGGGAGACCAAAAAAGTTGTAGCTGAGTGGAAATTGTAACTTTCTCAAAAAGAGAGAAGTGAAAACAAAAACAATGTATGAATAAAAGATCATGGAAACACGGAAGTTTTGCAAGGGTAGCAAAATGGAAAAGTCTGGTGTAAAATACATTTATGTAGATATCTAAATGTAGATATCTCTTTCTCTATTTCAAGTGGTAGTAGTTAGAGGAAGAGGTCAAGCTCTAGGTATCTTGGTTGTAGGATGCCACAAAGCTTGGCATACTACTCAACTCCAATATCATATCAATATAGAATTGTTGGCAGATATGATTCATTGGTATGAAGTCAGGTATCATAATTATTCTGATGATATTGAATTTTGCCTTTCAACTCAAAGCAATCAAGGTCTTATTCTGGTGCCAAAGTTGTTTTTCCAAAAGACAACTGGAATTTCTTACCAAGGAAGTCCAGTTGCTTTTTAGAAAAGCACCTATGGATCAACCATGACTTGGATGATTGAAACTTTTTATTGTAGTGTTTGGAGGTTGGATAAGGAGGAACAAGATGTCTAAGCAAGGCTGGGTGGTTTTGCATTGGAAGCAATCTGATTCAAGGAAGATTCTCTTGATAAGGTTTACAGTCTGAGAGTCTTTTTTAAAAAAAACCTCATACTATCTTGTTCCAATTGTATCTACTCATCCAATAGAATAAGGTAAAAGAGATTCCCTTCGTCTCTCTCTTCACTCAGAAAATGCCATCCTGCAGATTTTAGCTTTTGCTGTTCTTCTTCTTTGAAACTGCATTTTCCCAACCATCCATATGGCTCACTGGGCTTCTGAAAGATCATTCAAACTTGGCTTTTGAGCAGGGGTGAAATTCAAAGTTTTCCCCAACAGTTCTGTGGTCTTGGCTTGCTGGGCGTGGCTTGCTGGACATGGCTGAGAAAGGATTCTGCAAAATGCCCATTTCCTCCCCACTCTGGGGTCAATCAGAGGTGGTATTTGCCGCCTCTCTGAACTGCTCAATATTTCTGCTACGGATTCTCCAGTCCAGAACCTGCTGAATTTCACCCCTCCTTTTGAGTAAATTTGGGGGACAGATGTGGCATTAAGTGTCCCTTTCTGTCACTACAGAAAGGGACACTGGTGGTGGAGTAGCATATTAAATCTCTTTATTGTCCAATTAGAGCATGGAACTGACAGTAGTCATAGGTTTGACTTTTATGTATAATTTTAAACCTTATTTTATAAAATAGGTACATAAATGTTCAGTCAGTGAAAATAGTCTTTGCTTTGACTTCTATGTATAATTTTAAATCTTATTTTATAAAATAAGTATATATATAGATGCTCAGTCAGTGAAAGTTAGAACAGCATATATGCCCTGGTAAATAAAGAACAAAATTTTGCCATCTCCCTGCTTGTCTGTCAATTTGTTTGTCTGCCTAATTTTGACAGACTGTTTCCTGCCTTTCCTGGTGCACTTATACACTTATGTGTACATGCGCAATGTACTATTTGGGCAAAGATAGGAAACCTGGCATCCTCAACGACTGATTGGGTCCCACAGAGTGGGCCTTCTCCGGGTCCCGTCGACTACACAATGTCGTTTGGCGGGTCCCAGGGGAAGAGCCTTCTCTGTGGCGGCCCTGACTCTCTGGAACCAGCTCCCCCTGGAGATTAGAACTGCCCCCACCCTCCTTGCCTTTCGTAAACTTCTTAAAACCCACCTTTGCCGCCAGGCATGGGGGAATTGAGATATCTCCCCCGGGCCTATACAATTTATGTATGGTATGTTTGTTTGTATGTATGTCTGCTTAATAACGGGGTTTTTAAAATGTTTTTAAATTATTAGATTTGTCATGAATTGTTTTATTGCTGTTGTGAGCTGCCCAGAGTCTACGGAGAGGGGCGGCATACACGTCAAATAAATAAATAAATAAACAAACAAACAAACAAACAAAAAGCTTTACTAGGCTGACTTGGATCAGAATTCTCCTTGGACTATATTTGAGTGTTGTTTATCTTGAGTCTAGAAGGAAGAATCTTCTGCTGAGATGGATCACCATAGGAAATTGTGCCAGGAAAGGAGAAATGTCTCATTTATCTGACAGTGCAATTCCATGCATGCTTAGTTGGAAAAAAACACCACTGATTTCCACAGCAAAAATTGAGCACACAGTTATGCTCTTGATGATATTTTCAGTGTCACAAGATTGCATCCCAAGAGGTATTGCTAACAGGATGCAAGAAAAGGCAGTGAAACATACACTTTATTTTTAATTATTCATTTGTGGAGAATCAGGCATGATATTATTTCAAGGCAGCAGGTTCTGCTTAGTCATCTTCAGCATGCCATAGGACTTCCTCTTTCTCTAAAGGAAAACGTGTGCAGTTCAAGTATTTTGAAAACATCGACGTACTCTGGTTAAGGGCGGGAGAAATATTTGATTATGCCAAATGGATTTCCTTGGTTGTGATCGTCGGATGCAGTGAACTGATTATTTTGTGACAGCCCAATGAAGGTTCTCCCTGAATGCACGACTGACTGCAGGATGAGGGGAAGTGCCTTGCATGACTGGAGGAATGCTTGCCTGATTTAATCAAACAGAAGCTATCAGGCCTTTTTGTGCAGAGTACTGATAGTGCTGTGAATGTTCATCCCACTTACAAGTTTGTGTTGTCAATGCTTAAAGAAATCAGTTGGAGTGACCAACAGGAATCTCCATGCCAATTCCCAGAAACCACATAGGTCAGTGATGGTGAATCTTTTTTGGTTTGTGTGTCAAAAGCATGTGTGTACATGTGCTAGCACATGCACACATGAACACACCCATTCCCCCCATACATGTGCACCCCTACTGTCCCCTGTGCATGTGTGCAATTCTCTGTGCATGCACAGACCTCACTAAAGCCTGGGGAGGTGCATGCACAGACCTCACTAAAGCCTGGGGAGGTGAAAAAAAGGCCAAATGGGCAAACTGGAAGTTTGGAAAAACAGACTTCTCCAAGGCCGAAAATCAGCTGGCTGGCATGTGAGCTGGATCTGACGTAGGGCAATGCCTTGCATGCTCTCCGATACGGCTCCACGTGCATGCCATAGGTTCTCCATCATTGACTTAGGCAGTTTAGAAATGTGATAGATGGATGGATGGATGGATGGACGGACGGACGAAAGGACGGATAGATGGAAGGATGGGTTGGGTGGGTGCGTGGGTGGATGTGTGGATGTGTGGATGATAGGTAGGTAGGTAGATAGATGAATGATAAATAGATAGATAGATAGATAGATAGATAGGTAGGTAGGTAGGTAGGTAGGTAGGTGGGTGGGTGGGTGGATAGGTGGGTGGGTGGGTGGATAGGTGGATGATAGGTAGGTAGGTAGGTAGATTAATAATAATAATAATAATAATAATAATAATAATAATATATTAGATTTGTATGCCGCCCCTCTCCAAAGACTGATAGATAGATAGATAGATAGATAGATAGATGGATGGATGGATGGATGGGTGGGTGGGTGGGTGGGTGGGTGGGTAGATGATAAGTAGCTAGCTAGCTAGCTAGATGAATGATAGATAGATAGATGGGTGGATGATAGGTAGGTAGGTAGGTAGATAGATAGATAGATAGATGAATGATAGATAGATAGATAGATAGATAGATAGATAGATAGGTGGGTGGATGGGTGGATGATAGGTAGGTAGGTAGATAGATAGATGATAGATAGATAGATAGATAGATAGATAGATAGATAGATAGATAGATAGATAGAAGTGAATTTTTACCCATTTTTTTTATTTCAGGGCATAGCCACCATGATAGAAGATACCTTGCTTTTGACTGCATTTCCAACAATTTGGTTCCATGTTTGGGTAAATCTTTGCTAATACTGTATATAAGGTGCCATATATCATCAGTAAAACATTTTGTACTGGTTCTCTTTGTACTTTACTGATTTGATTATTTTATAATTTCTATTCCAGATTTCCCCGCTATCATCTAGTTCTATGCTATGTCCAATGTTTTTTGCCCATGCTATTATAGCTGTCTTCACTATATCTTCTCCTCTATGAGATTTTAATAAATAATTCTAATTTTTTCTTATTAATTTTTTATCCGGGCCAGTCAATATTTTATCTAGTTATTGTGGGACCATCTCAAATCCATACTCATATTTGTCTTTTTTGTACCACAATTGGAGTTGAAAATACGGCCACTGATCTTTAATTATACTCTGGTCTTCTAATTCTTGATGCAGTGGTTAGAGTGCAGCACTGCAGGCAGAAGTGGGCTGCTGCCCGGATGGGGGGAAACGCAGTGGGGTAGCGAAAATGGAGCTCCACCCCAGAGTACCTAATTTGCATTGAAAGGTGTTGAAAGAAAATGTAGGGCGTCCTACATAAGCCACGCCTACAGTGTGGTAGTAAAAAAAATTGGTAGCCCTTCACTGACTGCAAGTTACTTCAGCTAATTGATAGCTGTAGTTCAGCAGTTCAAAACTGATCACCGGCTCAAGGTTGACTCAGGCTTCCATTCCGAGGTGGGTAAAATGTGGACCCAGATTGTTGGGGCCATATGCTGATTCTGAGGGCTATAAAAGCACTATAATGATGAATCCGCATACAGATGGGAAGTTGAACAACTATCCTTGTGGTGTGACCAGAACAATCTAGAACTGAACACACTCAAAACCGTAGAAATGGTGGTAGACTTTAAGAGAAACCCTTCCACCCTTCCACCTCTCACAATACTAGACAACACAGTATCAACAGTAGAGACCTTCAAATTTCTAGGTTCTATCATATCTCAAGACCTAAAATGGTCACCTAACATCAAAAACATCATCAAAAAAGCACAACAAAGAATGTTCTTTCTGCGCCAGCTCAGGAAGCTCAAACTGCCCAAGGAGCTGCTAATACAGTTCTACAGAGGAATCATTGAGTCTGTCATCTGCACCTCTATAACTGTCTGGTTTGGTGCTGCAACCCAACAGGATCGACACAGACTTCAGAGGATAATCAGAACTGCAGAAAAAACAATTGCTGCCAACCTGCCTTCCACTGAGGACCTGTATACTGCACGAGTCAAAAAGAGGGCGGGGAAAATATTTACTGACCCCTCACATCCTGGACACAAATTGTTTCAACTCCTACCCTCAAAACGTCACTACAGAGCACTGCACACCAAGACAACTAGACACAAGAACAGTTTTTTTCTGAACGCCATCACTCTACTAAACAAATAATTCCCTCAACACTGTCAGACTTTCTACTAAATCTGCACTATTCTACTAGTTTTTCTCATCATTCCTTTCGCCCATTTCCTCCCATGTTGACTGTATGACTGTAACTTGTTGCTTATATCCTAAGATTTTTATTAATATTGCTTCTTCATTGCTTATTTGACCCCTATGACAATCGTTAAGTGTTGTACTACATGATTCTTGACAAATATATATTTTATTTTATGTACGCTGAGAGCATATGCACCAAGACAAATTCCTTGTGTGTCCAATCACACTTGGCCAATAAAAATTCTATTCTATTCCAAAATTCTATTCTATAAGTCTAAATGCTATTGCTATCACTAAGTATATACTATTCAGCTGTTCAAGGAATCTGTGACTTCAAATGGCTCATTGTTTTTGGTTTAGTGATGTGATCCCTGTAGAACTTAGGGGACAAATTTAAACGGAATTGTTCAAATTTAGCAATTCAACTAGAGGTAGTTAGTCCTTGACTTATGCCCACAATTGAAGCCAACATTTCTGTTGCTAAGCAAGACGATAATTAGATGAGCTTTGCACCTTTTTTATGACTTTTCATGCCACAATTATTAAGTGAATCACTGCAGTTGTTAAGTTACTAACCCAGTTGTTAAATGAATCTGGCTTCCACACTGACTTCATTTGTCAGAAGTTCACAATAGGGGAATCACATGACCCTGGGACATGGCAACCGTCATTAATATGAACCAGCTGCCAAGCAGCTGAATTTTAATCATGTAATCAGGGGGATGCTTTAATAGTCGTAAATATGAAAAATGGACCTAAATACTTTTTTTCAGTGCCATTGCAGCTATGAATAATCACTAAACAACTGGTGATAAGTTGAGGACTACCTATTACTTTTTATGCTGCCCCGTCTTGTATGGTACGTGTTTCCTAATAAATTCATTTGGCCTTGCGGAATATTCTAATATTTAAAAAAATGTTTGATGCTGTAGTTTTTATTAGGCATCTTTTTATAGAGCTATAGTTAATGTGGGTATATTTTATGGCTTGTCTTCAAAGAATGGGTCATATGATGTGCTCTGCATAATAACTGGACATGCTGAACACATAATAACACGCCACAGGAAATTATGGCTTTAAATTGTGGTTTGTTAGAAGAAAGCAAGCCAGAGGCCTGTTTTTTACATAAAATTAAATAAAGAAGAAAGGAGGCCTCTATGACTCGTGTACATGCCCCCAATAGCAGGAAGAGGCAAGTGTGATGCAGGAAGAAGCCTCATGCAGGAGTATTATTATTATTATTTATTAGATTTGTATTCCGCCCCTCTCCGAAGACTCGGGGCGGCTCACAACAAGAGTAAAAGAACATAATAGTAAAACAAATCTAATATTAAAAGAAATATAAATATATATATATAAAACCCCAATAGTTAAAAAACCATACATCACATACATACCAATCATAAAATATAGGAGCCTGGGGGAGGTGTCTCAGTTTCCTCATGCCTGGCGATATAGGTGAGTCTTGAGTAATTTGTGAAAGACAAGGAGGGTGGGGAGTTGATTCCAGAGGGCCAGGGCCGCCACAGAGAAGGCTCTTCCCCTGGGGCCCGCCAGATGACATTGTTTAGTCAATGGGACCCGGAGAAGGCCAACTCTGTGGGACCTTATAGGCTGCTGGGATTCATGCGGTAGAAGGCAGTTCCGGAGGTATTCTAGTCCAATGCCATGTAGGGCTTTAAAGGTCATTACCAACACTTTGAATTGTGACCTGAAACTGATCGGCAGCCAGTGCAGGCCACGGAGTATTGTAGAAACGTGGGTGAATCTGGGAAGCCCCACGATAGTTCTCACGGCCGCATTCTGCACGATCTGAAGTTTCCGAACACTTTTCAAAGGTAGCCCCATGTAGAGAGCATTGCAGTAATCGAACCTCAAGGTGATAAGGGCATGAGCGACTGTGAGCAATGACTCCCTGTCCAAATAGGGCCGCAATTGGTGTATTTGAGTAACTTATAATAAGTCAAACCTCTTGGCGAATTGCTCTTGTAGATATGAGCAAATAGGCTTATAATTAATTCTGTAAAGTGGAACCTTATTGGACTAGACAGTCCAGCAATAATTGCATGTTTCTGATTTGAAGTAATTTGTTTTGCTCAAGATGCAGTTTTAGAGGTTGCTTTCCAAGAGAACTGTGCCTATAGTATTGTCTTCCGCGGAGTTCATCCAAATCTTTTCTTAAAAACCTTGAATAAGAAATAACGTAATGGACTATGCATTGCAGTTAACACAATGCTTCTCTGACCCGTATTTGTTTTTTTAAAAACCTGTCTCTTGGAAAGCACTTAAATGAACTTTGCCCAGTCTGAAATCCTTTGGATGCTAAAGGGGAATTGATTGTGGTAATCTAGGGCATATGGAGGACATCAGGCTGGGAAAAATTGACCTATATATTATAGTCATGAATAGGCAACAATAGGTAGAGGGCATTGTATGTGGCTATTTGCCTGCATTTCAGTTCATATTCATTTGTTATTTGGGGTAATATTTTTTTTATTTTTTCCCTCCATACAAGCTTTTTCAATACATTTCAAATTACCATCATATTACAATAAAAACAGTATCGAATTAGTAAAACAAATATAATTGCCACCCAAAATTATTGGTTCCATATTAATTACTTCCGGTATTCATCAATCCTCCCGACCTTGAGCTCAAATTTTGTCATCTAGATATCTAATTTTCTTCTAATTGAATTCAACGTTGATTTCCTTTTAAACTTATTAAATTAATATTATTATCGTCTTGCAAATTCAGGTATGCCATATGCCTGCTCCTCCTTCTTATACATTCTCCAGAACCCTTGCAGAAAAAAAAAGACTTATCTATCTATTTCTATACAATTCTATATTTTAATAAGATTTCATAAATTCATACATATCTTAAAACAACACCTAAATAAATCTAATGACACCATTCCATAATCAAAGCATATCTATCATCCCTCCTCACGGTGCCATCTTTGCCAAGCCCAAAATATTTTCTTTCTTAACTTTTTGTAACCCATTGTTTTCTCCTTTCCTCTCTTTCTATTCAAGTATAGCATCTTTCCAAACTTTTTTATTTCCATTCTAATTCTTTTCTTATTCTGCTTATTCCAGGTTATCAGGTCACATCTATTATCAATTTTTTTAGTGCTTGTTTTTTATATAGTCATCATCAAATATGTGACCATCAACCTCTTCTTCAATTAAACCATTCTCTGATTCATTTCTCTTTTTACATCCCTTCCCCTCCTCCTTCAACTCATTAGATATGAAGTCATCTATCTTATCAATATCCTTTAATCTTTTGAAAGTGCATATTCAATATGCAATATTCATTTGTTATTTGATTTTAGCCGAAGCTTTTTATATTTTTGACTACTACCAATACACTTTATTTATTTATCTGGCTTACTAACTTTGGACCATATTTCAGTGCTTAATTCCACTGATGTTATCCCGATTTATTCATTTCCTTCCTTCCCCTATTGTACTTCAGCAATACTTTTTATTAGGAAACAATCAGTTTTATCCTCTCCATTTACCCTGTCTCCATTATTATGAGCCGGGGTGGCGCAGCAGGTAGAGTGCTGTATTGCAGGCCACTGAAACTGGCTGTAGATCTGTAGGTCAGTGGTTCAGATCTCATCACCGGCTCAAGGTTGATTCAGCCTTCCATCCTTCTGAGGTGGGTAAAATGAGGACCCGGATTGTGGGGGGAAATATGCTGGCTCTGTTAAAAAGTGCTATTGCTAACATGTTGTAAGCCGCCCTGAGTCTAAGGAGAAGGGCGGCATAAAAATAGAATAAAATAAATAAATAAATAAAACAAATATTTTAGGCTACAGTATCCAATCCCTTCAGCTCTGCACCAGGGAAGGGTTACATATTTTTGTGTCGAATCACCCTGGTGTATTGAAGGAACATCACAGCTCCTTATTTGCCTCTCGGCCCAACTCAGGGCCATTTCCAAGGCAGTTAATTTTATTGATAGCCGACAATTCTATCTGTATGTGTCACATTTTTTTTTTTGGCTGAATTTGAAAATTAAGGGAGACTAGGATAGATCTATTTCGGCCTTATTTTGGCCTCATCAGCTAGCCATATTAAGGGCGAATGTGGGAGCCCCACCAAGGATTCCCTGGGTCATCGGTCAGGAACTGGGGTTTTCCTGCAGTCAAATAGATAGCCGTAATCTATCATCCATCCACATGGAGGCGCACATGTGCACACATACACAAACACAAAGATAGATACCTTCTAACACACATACTTTCAATTCTCTCTCATAGATGCTTGCCTTGTTGTCATAGCAACGTCTTTCCAAGTTCTGATATTCACCCCTTTCAGGTTCCTGCAGGTTGCAACCAGTTTCTCACTGCCAGTATTTAGCATTTATTTATTTATTTGTTTAGGCCTGCCTGTGTCCTAAGCTTTGCTTGCTATCCTATTCCAAAGAGGGTAGAAAAAGTTTCTGCCTGTTCTAACTTTGTAGGTGGGGGAAGGGGGAGAGAAAGGCTCTGTGCTTTCTGAGACTAGAATGAATGGGCCGCTGTGCTTTCATTTGGATGCTCAGGAGGAATCTATGAAGAACCAGACATGATCGTTTCCAATGTGTTGCTTCTCAGAGGGGTGCTGCCAGTTGTAAATCTGGCTCAGCCTCCTTACCAACCAGCAGCCCAAGGAGCAAACTCCTGCTTTAAAAGAACTCCTTTTTAAAGCTCTAACTTTAAAAAAGTCTTTTCAAAACAATTCATTCAAGACTGTTGATCGTGCATTAACAGCACAGAGTTGCGTTAGCAGAAAAGTACTTTAGTTGAACAGGTTCATCTTTAGAGATCTGTCTTTCTGCGAGAGAGTTTAAATCTGACTGGATGTAATTATATGGGGAGACATCCATTCTCCCTGCTCTTGTGAGAACATTATCACTTAAGAAGGGTGGTCCCTGGCATTTAAAAAAAAAATCATTTGTTTGTTTAAATGCTTTTGATTACACACACACACACACACACACACACACACACACACACGCACACCAGTTAATCTATTCAGAAAGTATGCAAGAGCAGATGGAAACAAAATGAACTACAAAAGAGACTATTATAATCAGAGGTGGGCTACCAATCCCAGCCCTAACGGAATGCGCCAGGAGCGTGCACATGTGTGCGTGCCTGTTCCCGGTGCGTGATTCAGCTCCTGTGCATGTGCGGAAGCCAAATCTCGCGCGAAGATGCACGTATGTGCGATTTCCGGGTTTGTTTGCTTCTGCGCATGCAAAATGTGGGGATGCCAGCCTATACGCTTGCGGCCCTGTCACCTCCTACGGCCCCGCCAGGCCGCGCCATCTCACCAGGCCATGCCACCCCGCCAGCCCCTGCCAGCAGCCTCCGCGGCCCCACCAGGACCTTCTGTCAGCCCCCGCAGTCCGGCCACCAGTCCCCGCAGCCCTGCCACTACCCTCCGCCAGCCCCCATGGTGCTGCTATGCCCACTGCCAACCTGGATCACCTCCTGCAGGGCCCACGGCACAGGGAGCAGGCCAGGAGGCCCCAATTATCGCCGTGCGGCATGTTCTGTGCTCTCCCGTGCTGCAGGCATCTCTCCTGCGACTCAGGAGATCAAAGAGCAGGCCATGCGGCTGGAAGTGGGGCAGGCCACTTTTGCTGCTGGCTCCAGCTGCTGCTCTAGGCACGGCAGTAAGATTTGGCTGCTGCACATGTGCAGCAGTCGAAATCTCTTTCCAGCTGCAAAAATTGCCAGTTTCTTTGCTTCCACGCATGCAAAGCAACAAAAAACCAGTAGGTTTTACCAGAATCACACTGGTTGCATGCGCACGAGGCATGCACTCCAGGCGGAAATAGAACGAGCCTACGCCCACCCCTGATTATAGTCCTATATAGCAATTGCTACAGGATTGCTTGATTCTTAAACAATTTGCCTTTCTCAGGTAAAATATAAACATCTTCTATAACAGTGATGGCAAAACCTTTTTCCCCTGGATGCCAAAAGTGCATACATGTGCACTATTGTGCAGGTTCAAATGCCCACACCCATAATCCAATGCCTGTGGAGGGCGAAAATGGCTTATCTCCTGGAGGCCGGAAATGGCCTATTTCCCAACTTCTAATAGGCCTATTTTTCACCCTCCCCAGGCTCCAGAGGCTTCCCCCATCGCCCCAGAGGCCCTTTGGAAGCTGAAAATGCCCTCCCAGAGCCTCCGTGTAAGCTGAAAATCAGGTGGTCGACATGCATATCCTTTTGGGGGCTGAGCTAGGGCAATGGCTCACATGCCCCCTGTAAAAACATGCCATAGGTTTGCCATCACTGCTCTAGAATCTAGATGATAGAAGTGCAGATTTTTTATAAACATTTGTGTTCGGCCTTTCTGTATTTTAAGGCTGCACTCCAAAAACGGGGCCACTCTGGGACAAAGAAATAGGGGTGGGTGGGCAATAAAACTAAAGTTAATATAAGTAGTATTTTATCAGAATTAATGAGCAAATGGTTACTTAACTGCATGAATATTCCCCATGTGTTTAATAATTTAATAATTCCTCCTTTGGTCACATTGAAAAGTATAGTTCAGCAGCGTGTTTTAAGGGCCTTTAGAGTTGCAAATTCTGTTTTTCTACCATTATTAAGTTGCTTTATCTTATTCTCCAGATGTGACAGATGATTCAGACAATGCACCTATGAGGCACAGAGGAAACTATACATCAAATATAAGAGATGTCCCATATGTCTTTCAGTGTACTGTAGGCAGAGGGCTTCCTGAAAACCTTGGAAAATGTTTGTGTGAGTCAGACATGGATGGAAGCATCTTCATGGCTGTTTTCCAGCTGTGACCCTGCTAGTATGAGTAGAGATCATGTGGGCACTACATGGATTGTAGTTTAACAGAAGTGAAGGACTTCTTTGGCTAAACCCTTTCTATAGTTTCTCATTAGGTCTTCCATTCTTTTTCTTACCAGAAAAAAATAGACTAAGAAGACAAAGATTGAATAGTTGTATAAATAGTTAAACATTGTTAACAGTTATATTTCCCAAAACATGCTCCTAAGACATAACATTAGTAATTCATGCTCTGTTACACCAAATTTCCCTTTCGGACTTCTGCCAGTAGTCAAAGTGCAACTTCTACCTTCCTTAAATATTGCATATATTTCTAAAAATGAGCCCTTAAGAAGTATGACTTAACGTCTTCGTATAGGTTGCAGTATCCTTTTAAAAATATATCGAGAAGAGAAGTTTGCAAGGTAATGCAAACAGCAGTTATTCTAGAAGGAGATTCTTAGCAATTTCTAAGGAAGGAAAATTTATTTTATTTTATTTATTTTATTTGTCATACAAATATAGTATTGTATTGTAGTATGTTTAACATAATATAAGTATAAAGTAGAGATAGAAAAGATAAAAAAGACATTAGGACAGGAACGGTAGGCACAAAGGTACACTTATGCATACCCCAATAATAACATTATTGAAGATCTCTGATGTTTTCTACACTCAGATAACCATAATGCATGAATTGAAAGTTATTTTTGCAGGTCTTATGTAAGGTATTCATCTTTTTAAAAAAGCTTTAACTTATTTTTATAAAGGGAGAAGAATTCTTTCAAGAATTGGGTGAGAGTGACATCCTGTGGTTATTATCTCAACTGCATGTATATATACTATACTGTATATTTGAATATCAAGAGCAAAATGAATACATATGGATTAAAACGAAGCACGCTGCAGTTTCCATGCTTTATGTGGAAAAGATTTAATATAATTACACAAGACTTTTATGATTTGGACTAGATATATTTAGCATATATCCAGGCATCAATTGAAAAAAATAATTATGAACATGCCACGCACGGCTTTTTAGCAACAATACAGGAATGTTTTATCAGTAACTTTTTTTTTATTAGTACCTTCTTTTCAGAAAAACAATTAAATTAAAATTACCAGTTATTATTTTATTTATTTATAACTATTTCTAAGGCCACACATGTCACCATGCTTTGGGTGATGAGCAAGTATAAAAATAACAATGTTAACAGGTTTAGAAACAATAATAGACATAATAGTAACAAAACAAAGCAAACAAACAAACATGGGCACATAAGGATTCCAGTAACTGCAATAGTCACACCTCTAGTCCTGAAGCTTTCCTATCCAATATTAAGGAAGGCCAACCCTGTGCATTTTTTCCCAAGATCAGCAAAGGGTTAGTGCCTGCTGAGGATGATGTCGTAATATGCATGTGGAATTATTATTCACAGAATCAGGCCAAGTACACACAACCACCCAGAGTAAGAACCTTTAGGTAGACTTTAAGCAATAGTGGAAGTCAAAGTTCTTTGGAGTATTTCATTGCAGTGAGTTCCAAACTGTCAGATCTGAAGTAGAAGGCAGAAGCAGAGGTGGCGTTTATGATTGAAAAGTCCAGGAATCAAAAAATGGTTCAGCAGTTGTTCCAGGTTTCTAGGAGTAGAGCTTTCTCAGGCAAAACATTCCTGTAGAAGAGTAGGCAGCGCTGAAGTGGCAGAGTTAAACATGTCATTAGCTTAGAGTCCTTATGTTGCCACAAATGATCCAAAATTCAGACCCCTTTAATTCCTTTGACATTTGTTGCCAATTTAGTGATGACTAGATTCTTGTCTATAGACTTGAATAAACCTTCTATGCTGCAACTTAATGTATAGTCCCGATCCAGATTTTTGGAACCTGACAGTTCGAAAGAGTAAAGTACAGATTTCCGGAAAGGAAAGCCATGATCTACAACTGAGATCAACTTGCTTTTTGTGGTTTTGAGATAGAGGTTAGTTTAAAAATAAGAGGTACAGCTCCTCTTATTCTATGCTGTAATATTCCATGGCAGCTTTCCATATCATGGTAACTTTTAGAGGTATGGACCAGGGATGGGCAGCAGGCAGGATGGGGTGGAACGCAGTTCCGCCAGTGGAAATTTATTTACTTATTTATTGGATTTATATGCTGCCCCTCTCCGAGGACTCAGGGCGGCTCCCAACATAAATGAAGCTGTGTGCCCAGCTCCAGCTGACCATCCCACCCTCTTCTCCTCCTCTTCCTCCTCCTCCTCTGAAAGCGGCATGGAGACCATCACTGGCAGGAATTGCAGGGGGCCCATTTCCTCCCCCATCTTTCCTCAACAGCTGATTTGCACCCATTTGCCTAGCTACCCAGTCTGAGGAAGGATGGCGTGGGAAACACGAAGCAAATTGACACGCCAGAGAGTGACACTGGTGAGGTTGTAAATCGAGGACTTAACAGTTCACTTGAATGATGATGATCATTCAACCACTCCCACCTGGTCACATGGTCGGCAAGCCACTCCTACCCAGTCACGTGGCCATCAAGCCACACCCACAAAATAAGCCACACCCACAATGTGGCAGTAAACATTTTGGCTGCCCATTACTGGTGTGGACCATCTGCTAGGGTTCTGTGGCCAGAATGGTCTTTGTGGAGAATTCTGAAGGACACATCCCTGGAGATGCTCAGGATGGGAGGACTCCTGGGTATAATAATTAATAATGGATAGGCAGTTTCTCTAAAACTTCTACAAAGTTGTTAGGGCTGGATTTTGGTATTGAGTATTCAAGCCAAGACAAAAGACTTTATAATATGAAACTAGTGTTACATTTTAGCTTAGGGGTAAGTCGACTATGTGCTTATTTTTACATGTTTCCTGTGCAATACATTGTAAATAAATATCTACATTTTATAAGTACCATTTCACTCATATTATATCATGCATATGATTTTCATTGTGACAATGTTGAACATTTCTGCCCCATGGAGGCCTTGGCATGCCTGCAAGACTTGCCTCTGTAAAAAAAAGATTATAAACAATATAATGTTTTGCTTTTTATTTGGTTTCCATGTGTAAGGTGCCATGGTTTGCATGAATGAGAAGGGAAGAGGTTTGTGTTTTTTTTAAAATAAAAGAGATGATGAGACAACCCTATGTCTTCACATTTTTTGATCTGTAATGAATTGTAAAGTTTGAATTATATTTATTAGCAATTTTTGAGTCTATTTTAAGTTTCAGGACACAAATATTACAGGATGTGGAAGAGAAAAAGAGATCTCTAAATTAAAAAAAAATATTCCTGAGACATTCCCCTTTATGTTTTGTTTCTTGATGAGGGTTAAGGGTTAAAAAAAGAGCATTGGTCAGGAATTGAGAGGCAATATGGTGTATTGATCAAGTTGTTAGATTAGGAGTAGGAAGACTGAGTTTTTAGCCCTTCCTGAGGCACAAAAGCCAGTTAGATATTTTGGGGTCAAACACTCCTTCTCCGTTATAGGCTGAAAGTTGAAAAACATGCCTCTATCTACCAACCAACTAATAAATCTTCATGGATCAATGTGGTACATTACAGCCCATGCTGTCTATGCACATACCGTAGTTTAGTCCCAGTCAGAATTTCGCAAACCGTAATAGTGTTAGAAATCACAGCTATGTCATCTGTCCGTCAATGGCCTCTTTGTAAATCAATAGCTCTTAATGGGAAGTTGCAGACCATCCTCTCCTTTGTTCTTGCCACAGGATCCTGGCTTACCATCTTCAGAGCACAGCAGTTTTCTGCCTGTTGTCTTCCTTTCTGGTTGTACTGCACCGCCTGTTCCCCTAGGAGGCGGGATAACACTGTAAGAGACAGCTCAGCGGAAAGCCTGGAAGGCAGCACTGTTTTATTTTCTCCCTTTGAAGAAGACAGGCCTTATTCTCTTTACTGAGATAGCAAACTTGTGGCCGAGTTGAGAAGCAAGGCTCAGTGCTCCAATATGGGTTTTGCCAGGGTTCAACATCACACAAAGCTATGGTTTTAGTGATGATTTATTTAATAAATCACAAAGGCCTGTCATTACGCCAAGTAGTAAACCATAAGCCCTGGTTTATAAGCTACAATGTGCCGAAAACCAAAACCAAACACTGATGTAACAAGTGAGTTCTATTTCTGTAGAGATAAGTGAAAAGGTACTCTTCTTCCAAATAATATTTGTTTTATCTGTGTATATTTATGTTCATGAAGCCAGTTTGGTGCAGAGGTTAAGGCATCAGACTAAAAACTATCATGAGATCTAACTGCATAAGTTACATACTAAATTTACATCATATCTCTATCTATGATATCTATCTATGATATCTATCTATCTATCTATCTATCTATCTATCTATCTATCTATCTATCTATCTATCTATCTATCTATCTATCTATCTATCACTTCACGCACACACAAAAACACACATGCATACATACTTCTGCCCAGAGTCACCTTATAGGTGAGACAGGCAGCTTAAAAATCCCATACATACAGTACATGCATACATACATAGATACAAATTCCTAATTCAAGAGGATGTCCTTCCCTGACTTTGAAACAAAATGCTTCCTCTACTCGCACTTATTAAAATGTTTCTGATCACATTAGATTGGCAAACTGAAGTTCTTATAAGGATGCACACCTCCTGGTATTGTCTTGAATGAAAATAAAGCATCATTTTCTCTGTTTAATAATAATAATAATAATAATAATAATAATAATAATAATAATAATAATAATAATGCCAGAATTGAAAAATCAACAGACGATCCAAAGTGCAGACTCTGTAAAGAAACAGATGAAACAATCGATCACATACTCAGCTGCTGCAAAAAGATCGCACAGACTGACTACAAGCAGAGACATGATGCTGTGGCACAGATGATCCACTGGAACTTGTGCCAGAACTACCATTTACCAGTGGCAAAGAACTGGTGGGATCATAAGCCCCAAAAAGTGGTCGAAAATGAGCAAGCAAAACTACTGTGGGACTTCCGATTTGAGACTGACCGAATTCTGAAGCATAACACACCAGACATTATGATCGTGAAAAAGAAAGTATGGATCATTGACATCGCAATCCCAGGAGACAGCAGAATTGAGGAGAAGCAGTTGAGAAATTAGTGAAATACAAAGATCTAAAAATCGAGCTGCAACCACTCTGGCATAAGCCCGTGAAAGTGGTCCCAGTGGTACTTGGCACGCTGGGCGCAGTGCCAAAGGATCTCAGCGGACATTTGAAAACCATTGGAATTCACAAAATCTCCATCTGTCAATTGCAAAAGGCCGCTTTACTGGGATTGGCAAACATAATTCGCCGCTACATCACGCAATCCTAGGTGCTTGAGAAGCACACGACTGGTGATGAAATATGAAATCCAGCATAGTGATCTCGTTTGCTGTGTTGTACTGACATAATAATAATAATAATAATAATAAAATAATAATAATTTATTAGATTTGTATTCCGCCCCTCTCCGAAGAGTTAAGAAAGGGAGTTAAGAAATAATATGCTCAACTTAAGTGCCCCAATAAGTCCACCAGTGACATTGGCTTCAGCTAACAGGAAAACATTTTAAGGAACCTTAGCAGGGGTAAAATGTTTTGGCCTGGTAAGGGTGGCGGTGGTGCGTGATTTGGAGAACTGCTATTTTCTGCTATTCTCTCTAGTTATATTTTATACCTTTATTTCTCTTCTATACTCTCTTTGATACATTCTACTTGTATATATCCTCTATTATTATTGTGTATTATTGTGTATTGGACAAATCAAATAAATAAAAAAATAAAATAAAACTGGTAGTGGTGGTAGTGCGAGTCTCCGCCCAACTGCTCAGACACCGCCATTTCCTTTTTTTAACTCCACGTGCCTGGGCAAAGAATTCTGCACATAGGCAGATGATGAAAAAGTGCACACATGAGTGGAGCATGGGTGAAAAAACATGCACTTCTGAACCGATAGGGAAAGTAAGTAGATTTCACCGCTGAACACTAGGATTTGCTTCAGACTATTACTCCCCTTATTAAAATTTCCTGGATCTGGATAGTTTTCTATTTTCAATACAGAGGGACAAAGAGTTTCCTTTAAAGAAAAAGTCGTATGTGATCATTAACATTTTGGGGTGCACATAATTTGAAGGCTCCCTATTTTATAGAATGAATTTGTTTCAAAATGTGGTAATAAGAAATATACCATATACTGAATATTCTTATATCTTTCACACTTACTAGGCAAGCATATCATAAGCAAAGCATTGAAGAGTACAATTTTACAGAATGGAAATTTGAAATACACCACTGAGGTTACAAAAAAGAAATGCTGTAAGTTTATTTTTTAAAAAACATAACATGAGGACATTTGAACATGAAATGAAAATACTTGGATTCTAAAGAAACAGTCCAGACTTCAGAAACAGAAGCAACTATAAGACTGATTCATGACAGGAAGAAAAATCCATGACAGACTTCCTGTGGTTTTAATTATATGTCCCAAATACTGAATTTTGAAAAGAGCAAGCCAAGAGAGAAGCTTAAAGGATTTATGCTGTGATGCAATTTTTGCCAAAAACTTTTAGGCTAATTATATATTTTCCACAAAAAAAACAAAACAAAAAACAAACAAAAAACAAAACCCTCAGCCAATTGTAATTTTAAAAGATTGGATATAAGTTCCCATTGTACTTCACAACTTGAAACTCTGGGGAGACTATTATCCTTTAAGTGAACTTTTCTCTTATCCCCCTTTTTATTTTCTTCCCAGAAAAGTCACATCCTATACCTGACACCAAACCTATATAAAAAGGATTTGCGGATCATCCTAAAGCAGTGGGATGGAAACTTCAAGGACAAGTACAACTGTTGGGTCACAGATTGACACATAGAAAAGCATCAGTGGAGGCACAGTTTTCTGAGCTAATATGACATGCTTAAACCAATCACACAGGTTGGAGTCTGTTAGGCTAAAATGACTAACATATAATTTTCTATTTAAAAAAACCTTCACCACACACAAGTGGTACCTATTTATAAACTTAATTCATTCTGTGACCAAGTTCTTAAGTAGAAAAGTTTGTAAGAAGAAGCAATTTTCCCCATAGGAATCAATGTAAAAGCAAATAATGCGTGTGACTAGGGAAACCACAGTGAGGGTGGAGGCTCTGTTTCTTCCCAGGAGATTCCTAGAGAGGCCCATGGAGGCTTCTTCCCACCTTTTCCAGCCCTGTTTCCTCCCAGGAGATTCCTAGAGAGGCCCAGGGAGGCTTCTTCCCACCTTTTCCAGCCCTGTTTCCTCCCAGGAGATTCCTAGAGAGGCCCCACAGAGGCTTCTCCCCACCTTTTCCAGCCCTGTTTCCTCCTAGGAGATTCCTAGAGAGGCCCCATGGAGGCTTCTCCCCACCTTTTCTGGCCCTGTTTCCTCCCAGGAGATTTCGAGAGAGGCCCACGGAGGCTTCTTCCCACCCTTTCCAGCCCTGTTTCTTCCCAGGAGATTCCTAGGGAGGCCCCACAGAGTCTTCTCCCTGCCTTTTCTGGATACAGTTTTGGAGGGTTGGGTTTGTAAGTGGAAAATGGTTCTTGATAAGAGGTTCTTATCTAGAAAATTTCATAAGTAGAGGCATTTGTAGGTAGAGGTACCACTGTATCTTCCTTATACCTTGATGTGTAGGAGATTGCCTTCCCTTGGCAATTCATGATTATACACATAGTCCTTGATTTATGGTGAATCGGGACTGGAATTCTGGTTGTTGGGAGACACAGTCATTAAATGAGATGCCCACATGATTAATTCACTCAGTGGTTGCAATCAAGGCACTCTTGGTTGCAGTCATTAAGCAATCTCCCAGCTTGTTAAGCAGAAGTAGTGAAAGAGCTGCCTGCTAAGTTCAGTTTATCTCAATATGTGGAAACTTCTGGATCGGTTCTCCGTTTCTGCATCCTACCAGAGAAGTTCAACTCCCCTTAGAGCAGTGTTTCCCAACCTTGGCAACTGGAAGATATCTGGACTTCAACTCTCAGAATTCCCCAGCCAGCATTCGGTGGCTGGGGAATTCTGGGAGTTGAAGTCCAAATATCTTCCAGTTGCCAAGGTTGGGAAACACTGCCTTAGAGGGCAGCTCTTTCAGGCAGCCACATCACAGAAACAAGAGGGAGCCTCCCAGTAGGCAGCAGCAGCTTTCAGCCTTCCCTTCTGACCTCCCCATTAACTTTCTGGGGAAGCTGGCAGAAAAGATTGCAGATGACAATCACATAATTTGGGGTGTTTAGGAGCCAGTCATTAATGCAAGCAAATTGCCAAGCATGGTTTTTTTTTATTTTAAAATTTGTTTGTCAAATATGTACAAGATAGCAGGTATAGATATAAACATAAACTAAATAGTGATAAACGAGGACTATATGGCAGTAGGAGAGGGACAGTAGGCACGATGGTGATCTTATGCACATCCCTTACAAACCTCTTAGGAATGAGGTGAGGTTGACAGTAGACAGTCTAAGGTCAACGTTTTTGGGGTTGGGGGAAGAAACCACAGAGTTAGGTAGTGCATTCCAGGCATTGATCACTCTGTTGCTGAAGTTGTATTTTCCAGTCGAGTTTGGAGTGGCTTACATTAGGTTTGAATCTATTGTGTGCCTGTGTACCGTTGTGGTTGAAGCTGAAGTAGTCATAACCACGGGCAGTGAAGGGCTACCAAAATTTTTACTACCACACTATGGGCGTGGCTTATGCAGGACGCCCTGCATTTTCTTTCAATATCTTTCAAATTTTTGCAAATTGGGTACTCTGGGGTGGAGCTCCATTTTCGCTACCCCACTGTGTCCCCCCCCATCTGGGCAGCAGCCCACCCCTGACCACAGGGTGGCACAATGTTTTGTGACAGGTCATAAAACCCCTTTTCCAAGGCCATTGTAAATCTGGACTTTTGTAAGTCAAGGACTACCTATGACTGATGTTTCTTGTGGGACCTTATAGAAAGAAGCTGATTTCTTAAAACGTTGTGCTCTATGCAGAGGACTTCTGAAAGTTAGATGTTGGTTGCTGGGCAACAAGTACTTATTTATATACTAGGGACTGTATGCTGCTCCAATCCAGCAGGACTTGCTCTTCCTACAGGAAAAAGGGTTAAAGTAGTATAACAAAATGATACAAAAAAATTAAATACAGATGTAGTAAAATACATTAATACAAACTATTCTGAAGACTAATAAAATTGCTTCAGTTACAACTCAATATAGGCAATGGAAAAGGCACCTGTGAAAGGCCACCTAAAGGGGTGTGGAAATCCTCTGATTTGTATATTGCTGCCTTTGGGGCAAGTGTCTGAGAGCTCCAAAGTGGTTGGAGGTCACATTGGCATGTATGTGATATGGATTTAAAGGTGAGCTTTCATTAGGGTGGGAAATTTTACACTGAATAGAATAGAATAGCTGAGTTGGAGTGGACCTTGGAGGTCTTCTAGCCTAACCTCCTGCTTAGGCAGGAAACCCTACACCGCCTCAGACAAATGGTTATCCAACATCTTCTTAAAAACTCCCAGTTTTGGAGCATTCACATCTTCACAACCATCAGAGATAGGCAACATCCGAGCGGCCAGGATATCCCTCAATAAGTGGTAGAATATGCTATCTCAAATATCATTGTTCAGGAGTTTCTGCATAACTGCCAACTGTTGAACATAATTATCAGGCGGATGACATAATGAATCCAGTGAAGGGCTACCAAAATTTTTACAACCACCCTGTGGGCGTGGCTTCTGCAGGACGCCCTGCATTTTCTTTCAAGATCTTTCAGTGCAAATTGGGTGATCTGGGGTGGAGTTCCATTTTTGCTACCCCACTGTGTCCCCCCCCGTCCAGGCAGTAGCCCACCCCTCCATGAATCCCCTGTACACATGGGAGGAGCATATCGTAGTTATTTGCAATTGGGGAAATGTTTTACACTTTAATGACCAACATTCTTCTAGTATTTTGAGCTTCGCCTTGTTTTGATGTGACAGGTGGTGGCTGTAACATATAAAGCTGGTATCAATGATGCTTATCTGTAATGTTTCAGTAATGATGGGATGGCACTTAGCCTGAAGCAAAGAACTCAGATGATCACCTTGGTTCTAATCCAGGACCAACTGAAAATAACAGTGGAAACATCTGCCTGCAGTCTATTGCTGAAGACATCCTGCTTTTTCCTGAATTACAATTTTCTTATTATTGCCAACTACTATGAGGATATAAAATATGAATGTATTTTATTATGAATTATGTACATCTCAGATGTTTCTAAAAGCATTTAAATTTCCCAGTATAAAGGATTCTTTTTAAAATAAGAATTGATTTTGATATATCCAAAAGATTTAGATTAAAAGCTTATTCAGAATTTTTGTAATATTGATGACTGCTATTAAAAATGATTGATAACCTTGCTGCTTGATAGGAAGCATCATGGTTTGACATGATACATGCAAAAATAAGATAAATGTATTAAATGCTGGTGTAAAAATCATTCATTTTGCCCTGAATTCTAATAGATTTATTTTGCTTTATCCAATATTATATTGACTGTGGGTTGGGAAGAATGTTAATCTTTACCATATGGTAATAAACTATAAGACTGCATTAGTGGCAGGAGAATATTTTATTTAAAAGGAGAGTCAGAATGAGGTATGGATTAGCTGACAAACAAACATTCAGAAATTTGTGTATCTTCATGACCAAAGCAGTTTGAAAAGAAATGCTGAATTAGTGTGGATAAATTCTTCTAGTCAAGTGACTTTGTTCTGCATAGACTAGTATCTCACTATCTTGATTGCTAGGGAGGATTATATAAAGGCAGACATACTAATACCACAATCAAATCAGCAAGATCTTCAAACTGGGTTGCCATTTAATTTAGTGGCAGAGTCAGAGCACAAGCTCTATAGTGGAAATGTATTGGTTCAATTATCAACATCTCCCAAGTAAAATTGGAAAAACAGACACACCAGCTCCAAATCTTATTAATTCATTTATTAAATTTATATGCTGCCCGTAATGCTATTTTGTCATTCTATAGAAGCATATAACTCAAAGTAGACAAAGGAAGCAAAGCTCATTTTTTCTTCCATGAAATTTGGGCAACCCATGTTGACAATCATAGTCTTTGCAAAGAGCTAGGCTAGGGCAACCCAGAAGTCTGGTTTAGAATACAAACCTACAAACGCCTCTACTTACAAACTTTTCTAGATAAGAACCGGGTGTTCAAGATTTTTTTCCCTCTTCTCAAGAACCATTTTCCACTTACAAATCAGAGCCTCCGAAATTGTAACCAGAAAAGGCAGGGAGAAGCCTCCATGGAGTCTTTCTAGGAATCTCCTGGGAGGAAACAGGGCCTCCACCCTCCCTGTGGTTTCCCCAATTGCATGCATTATTTGCTTTTACATTGTTCCTATGGGAAAAAATGCTTCTTCTTACAAACTTTTCTATTTAAGAACCTGGTCATGGAACAAATTAAGTTCGTTAGTACCACTGTACTAAGGCGATTTTCATATACATGGCAGGTTCAGTTGTTTCAAGAACCATTTTGCATGAAAGTTTTGGCCATAGCAGCATTAAGCTTCTGCAAAGGCTATGATTGTCAACATGGGTTGCCCAGAATTTCATGGAGGAAAGACTGAGCACAGCTTCCTTTGTTCATTGTAATGAGCCATGGTGGTGCAGTGGCTAGAATGCAATATTGCAGGCTAATTATGCTGACGGTCAGCAGTTTGATTCTCACTGGCTCAAGCCTTCCATCCTCCTGAGGTCAGTAAAATGAGGACCCAGTCTGTTGGGGGCAATATGCTGACTCTGCAAACTGTTTAGTGTTGTGGTTCCGTCTGAGGTCCCTCAGGGAATGGCTGATCTTCTGTCGGTTTCCAGCTCAGAGGGAGAGGATGAGGAACAGGAGGTGCAGGCAGACGAGGAGGAGGAATCCCAGGCTGAAGAAGAGGGAGGACAGCCAGAGTCCCCCCAGAGGGAGCTCTCCCCAGCAAGCAGCCTGGATTCCTTAGAGGAAAATGCACAAGCCATAATTGATCTGCGACAGAGAAGAGCTACACAGTGAAGGGACCAATTGGCTAGGTACTTTCAGCATTAAAGAGGCAACAGCTTGGGTGTGGTGCTCTTTGGAAAGGCTAAAAGGCAGACCCACCCTTCCTGGCTTGTGGAGTTTTTGAGAGTCTTGGGACCTGGCTGTGAACTTTGGCGTCTTGGAATCCTGGTTTGTGCCTTTGACTACTGAAACCTTGGGGTGGGTGTGCCAGCAAGAAGCTTGCTGTATTGTCTGGACATCAGGACTCTGCTGTAAAGTATTATAGCCTGTCTGTTGGGAAGAACAGGTTTTCCTCTGTGTTTATTTTTTCCAGCTATAAAGTACTTTTGCTTTTACCAGAGTGTCTGGCTGTTTTTTCCAGTTGGTGTTGAGGTCTGGGGGAACCCAGACAGAACACTTAGGGTGGGCTGTAAAATACTGTGAAGTGGTATATAATATGTTCTGCCAGGCTCTCTGATAGAAGCCTCCCGAAAATTCAAGGGTACAAATTTCAGACACACACACGTTTGAAAATTTAAAACAATGTTCTTTATTACAAAATTCAAAATAAACAAAGCACTCTTTTTGTATTGCAAAGAGCACTCTTCCCAAAACAACCGGGTAGCCTGTACAATTTCCCTTAAGCAGTCATTAAGTACATTAAGTAAGTGCAAGATGATCTCCCAGATGCATTTTCAATAATCAATGCATGTCAGTACTAAAGACTCTGCTCAGTCATGTTTTCAGAGGTTAACATTGCCAAAATTATGTTGACAGGGAAGAAGGTGTTCAGACTTAATTAGAATTTTATATCTTTGTATATCTGTTTGTGAAAAGGTGAGGGGAAAGATCAGAGTTTAAGAAGACCGTAGCAGAAATTTTTTGTCTAACCTTGCACTAGCAACCAGAAGAATGGAAGTGGGGGATGGATGGATGGACGGACAGACAGACAGACAGAAAGACAGCTAGAGTTATATCCTGAGAAGCTAGGAAGTTTTCACTCCAATCCCGCAAGGAAGTGGAACAGATAAATTCTGATTGGCTCCCTCCCAAAAGTGCTGCCTATTTAAATCCCTGCCAAAAACAGGCTGAGGCTGATGTTTGCTCCCTATAACCAAAAAACAGCTGAAGTTTCATTGCAAGTAACCTGCCTCTTTAATATTTGAACTCATCCTTGGCAAAGAGGATGGGTTACTGAAGAGGGTTTTTAAACAAAGGCAATCCAGCCCAGATGGAAGAAAGCGTTGGACCACGAGGCACCAGATTCAAACAGAAGAAGCCAATTAGAGCACTGTGATGCTGTCCTATTATCTGCCAACCCCATTTGATGGAGAAAATGAATCGTGGGACAACTATATGGCAAGATTCTGCTGTTTCCTGGGAGCTAGTGATTTGATTAATCTTACAGATAACAGGAAGAGGGACATGTTTCTGAGCCACTGTGGGCCAAAGGAGGCCATTGCTGCTGTAGCTGGGGTAAAGCATTTCCATGAATGCCTTTATGGGAGGCATTTTGAACTGGTCACTGACCATTAGCCCTTATTAGGGCTCCTAGTGGAGAACAAGCCCATGCTGAATGCTCTTCCTCCAAGAATGCTGAGATGGTCTTTATTTCTTGCTGCCAATAATAATAATAATAATAATAATAATAATAATAATAATAATAATAATAATAATAATAATTTATTAGATTTGTATGCCGTCCCTCTCTGAGAACTCGGGGCGGCTCACAACAATAATAACAATGTACAAATCCAATATTTAAAAACACAATTTAAAAACCTTTATTAATAAAATAATCATACAATCCCATCAAACCATATATAAAGCAGTAGTTAGGGGAGGTGTCAATTTCCCCATGCCTGGCGGCAAAGGTTTCAACAACTTACGAAAGGCAAGGAGGGTGGGGGCAGTTCTGATCTCTGGGGGGAGTTGATTCTAGTGGGCCGGGGCCACCACAGAGAAGGCTCTTCCCCTGGGCTCCACCAGACGACATTGCTTAGTCGATGGGAGTTGGAGAAGGCCGGCTCTGTAGGACCTAATCGGTGGCTGGGATTCATGCGGCAGAAGGCGGTCCTGGAGATATTCTGGTCCGATGCCATGAGGGGCTTTATAGGTCATTACCAACACTTTGAATTGTGACCGGAAACTGATTGGCAGCCAGTGCAGGCCGTGGAGTGTTGATGAGACAATTAAACATGGCAATTATACACTAAAATACTGACTAGATGGTCATGGGAATGCAGATGCCCTGAGCTGCTGTCCCTTGCTGGACTTGGTGGATGGCCCCACTCCAGGCATCCCAATCCTTTTGATCGATTCTATTGAGCCGGAGGTGATCATGGTGGCAGACGTTGCAGTGGAAACAACCAAATACATGCAATTCTGTACTATTTTGAACTCGGTGAGGAGGGGGTGGCCACAGGTGCCAGTAAAACCTGATTTCCAACCCTATGCAAAAAGACAACATGAAATAGCGGTAGAAGGGGATTGTCTATTATGGGGTGATTGTGTTTTCATTCCTCTGTCACCAAGAGAGGATATTCAAAGGGTGTTACATGAGGGGCACCCAGGGGTGGTCACGATGAAGGCACTGGCATGGAGCTATGTATGGTGGTCCAATATGGACAAACACATGGAGGACTGCATCACGGGGTGTACGCCGTGCCAGAAATCTAGAGCTTTCCCCCCAAGGTCCCCTGTGTACGAATGGGAGCAACCCAGGCCTCCTTGGTCATGCATACACATTGATTTTGCAGATCAATTTCATTGGCAAACATTTCTAATAGTAGCTGACACATATTCAAAATGGTTGAAAGTGGAAAGTATACATAGCATGACAGCAGAGGCAGTCACTAAGAAAATTATTTGCTACACATGGGCTGCCAGATATAATAATTCCAGACAATGGGCCACAGCTAACATCAACACTGTTCGAAGGAATCCTAACCAGTCTGGGATTCAAACACACACTGATTGCTCCCTTGAAGCTGAGCAGCACAGTTAGGGCCACCAAGGAAGCTCTAGGCTAGATCAGTCCAGGAGATTGGCAGGCCCGCATAGACAAACTCTTAACAACACAATACATAACCCCTAGTACAGCCAAAGGGAAAAGCTTTGCGGAACTTCTAATGGGCTGGAAACTCAGTTCTGTCCTAGACAGGTTACACCCAAGTTACTCAGACGAGAAGAAAAGTTTCAATAGGGCAAAAATAAAAACATTTGAAATAAATGATCCAGTACTGTATATGCAAGAAACTTCACTGAGGGTTCCCTATGGCTACCTGGGAAAGTCCTGGAAATAACAGGCCCAAAGTCATACATAATAGGCCTGGGAGATGGCAGAACCTGGCAGTGCCATGTGGACCAACTACGGGACCGCTGGCTATTAAATGCTGACTGGAAAACAGCCCCAGCCCCTAACAATGTTCTCCCTACAGATACAACTAATTCACGAGAGTTGGTGCACTTATCTTTTGATCCAGAGGTGCCACCCAGTGACAATGAAGAGTCTAGCTCAGCCGAATCTAACACGTTGGGTCAGCTGTTCCAGAAGGTGCCAGAGAGGGAGCCAGAGAGAAAACAAGTCCTCTTCTTCCTCAGCTGATGCCCCAACTGAACTGTGCAGGTCAACTAGAGCAGTTAAACGTCCTATGTATTTTGATGATTATGTATGCTAATTTATGCACTGAACTAAAGGGGAAGAGATGTTATGTCCCGAGAAGCTGGGAAGTTTTCACTCCAGTCCTACAAAAAAATGGAGCAGGGAAATTCTGATTGGCTGCCTCCCAAAAGGGCTCCCTATTTAAACCCCTGCCAAAAGCAGGCAGGGGCTGATGTTTGTTCACTATAACCAATGAAAAGCTGAGGTCTCACTGTCAGTCTTCTGCCTCTTCAGTATCTGAAGGAGAGAGAGAGAGAGAGAGAGAGGGAGGGAGGGAGGGAGGGGGGAGGGAGAGAAATTGAGGTTACATGCATTTGATTCGTTGTGTAATCAGTATTGTCTTCTTGAGTTTGTCACCCTAAGGCCAACAACTTGAGTGTGCTTTCAGTTCCAGTTTTCTTTTTCTGCATAGTTGTTTCTTATTGTTGGGCCATGCCTCTCAGTTGTCAGATTCTGCCTCAAGGCCCACCCATATGTTTCTGTGTTTCTCTTTTATATCAGAGATATTCATAATGTATTAAATGATTTATGCATGCATTTAACATGGGTCTGAAAGGGAAATGTGTATTGTAAGTGTAAAAGTGTCACATAAGTGTTAGGAATCCACCGTTTATGGCGAGTCCATGGTCATGGATTGATGCCATTTCCTGCTGTTGAAGGTAAATGATCATTTAAAAAAATATGTTGGCTGTTGTGACATGTGTGAAATGGTTTTGAATAATGTTTTCTTTGTAGGGCATAAGGGAATCTTTCTTTTAAAGCATTGTAAAAATAGAAGCACTCCTCCCCACGCCCATCCAATTGTAATTCTAATGATTGTCTAAGCGTAAAAATCCCTGTTGTGCCAGTTTATCAAGCTTGTTTAATTATCCATCTCTATATAGTTTCTTTTCTTTCTTTTTTAATGAACAAGACAGAACTTAGTTGAAACCCTGAAGCACCATCTAATTCTATTTATAATCCTTTGTTTAGGGTTCTCAAGCCAATTTACCTACCACATTATACTCATATCCCAGTTGAATTAAATTAATTATACAATTGAGATTTCAGGCATAAAGTACTTTAGTTGAACACAGCATTCTAGTCATGAACATTCTAAATAAATTGAAGGGATAATATGGATTTGTTCTGGTCTTATGAAAATAAAACTTTTTTCAGGTAAGGAACTGTCTGTCAGAAGTTCAGAATACCCACATCCCTCATCAAAGTTAGAAGAAAATAAAATGTGCACAAACCTCCTAAGAAATTGATCACATAGCATCAAAGTTGACACAGACTCAAAAGTTGATCAGTAGCACAAATCTAGAGTTTAGCTAGGATAAACTTTAAAAAAAAAATCATTTAACTGGTTTGAATCTCCAGTAAAGGTAATTGGCCAAGCTGCAATCTAAATGTTTATTTTATAGTTCTAAATAGAACATGAATAATCATTAGAAGTGGGTCAAAGACTTTATTTTATTTCGGATTAGGTACTGAGTTAAAGATATAAAAGCAGCAGTATATGTTTAAAAGTTATTGCTAAAATACTGGAACCATGGCTATTTCACAGTGAATCAGTGAACTATCTGTGAAGCTGCCTGGATTGGCGAATGAAATTTTGTCTTTAAAATGTTTATACAGACAGAGCTGGTTGGAATTTGTCCATATCATCATATGGTAGTTGAATAGCTTAATATAAGAATTGTAACAAGCAGAGTACACTGCAAATATTACCCAGAAAAATACCCACAAGTACAGAATAAGGTCCATCAGTAACTTAAATGAGCAGACAAGATCACAGAACATAACTTGGATAGATAGATTGTTTTAGGGATAAATTTCTCTGTTAAAAAAAAGGAGTATAGAATTGTAGCAAATACGATGGCTACCATCAGATCAGTAGTGGTTTCTAAAATCTTCTATTTCTAGTATGTGTGCACACTTGCACATGTGCAGAAGTGTCCTGGGTGGGTGAGCAGAGCCTCCTGCCACCATTATCGGCTCTTAGAACCAGGCTAAATGGGCAGCAACCCACTGGTGCATCAGATGGCACCTGGAAGGATGTACGTGGGCCAGGGGTGGGTTTCTACTGGTACAGTCCAGTGCGGGCGCTCAGTTAGTGGCCCACTGATGATGTAATTTTGGCACGACGGTTCTGGTACTGTCTGTGTGATGCGCACCAGTAGCAAAAGGTAAAAGGAACCCAACCCTGATCTGGGCCCGCAGAATATTTGGGATTTCTTTCACTAAGAGTAGCCTGTAGTTCAGTGAGAACAATCAACCAATGGAACAGCTTGCCTTCAGATGTTGTGGGTAGTGATGGGGGAACCGAATCCACACAATTCGGGTCCATACTGAATTTTGCGGTGTTCGGTATGCTGAACACGAACCCGAAATTTTTTCAAACTTCGGGCAAAGTTCGGGGTCACGTTCAGTGTTCGGAGCTTTGACGTCACCGGCAGGTTGCTAAGGACGCCAAGGTGATCACTTCCTGGATTCCATGGAATCCAGGAAGTGATCACCTTAGCATCCTTAGGAACCTGCCGGTGACGTCAAGGCTCCGCCCCCGGAATCTCTTCATGAGAGGGATTCCCAGCTCCTTCAAAAGGAGGTCTTCACGTAAAAATAAACATTGTTTTTTTTACGAAAAAGACGCTGCAGCGGTGCTGCAAGCAAAGGTCGGTCCTTTCATGTAAAAATAAACATAAGTGTTGGGAATCCTCCGTTTATGGCGAGTCCATGGTCATGGATTGAAGGAGCTGGGGAATCCCTCCCACGAAGAGATTCTGGGGGCGGAGCCTTGACGTCACTGGCAGGTTGCTAAGGACGCCAAGGTGATCACTTCCTGGATTCCATGGAATCCAGGAAGTGATCACCTTGGTGTCTTAGCAACCTGCCGGTATACATGACGTCAAAGCTCCGCCCCCGGAATCTCTTGGTGGGATTCCCCGTTTGGGTTTGGGTTTGGGTTCGGTTCGGGTTTGTCCGAATTTTGCGTAAAGTTCATCCGAACTTGCCGAACCCAAACACCATTGGGTTCGCCCATCACTAGTTGTGGGCATTCCATTACTGGAGGCTTTCAAAAAGAGACTGGAAAACCATTTGTTTGAAAAGGTATAGGCAGGCAGGGGGCCCAACTTACTGCTGCTACCGATGCTGATGCGTGTGCAGCTCTGGGGGATCGGTGCATGTGCGAGCGTTCAGTGGGCACACACGCATGTCAGAGTGAGATTTGGCTTTTGCGCATGTGCAGGAAACATGCAGGCGTATGAGATTTTGATGACTTTTTTTTGCTTCTGTGCTGAAGATCTCTCTTATTTATTTTATTTTATTTATTTGTTTGTTTTGCACAATACACAATAATACAGGATGAAGGTTATAGGGGATATATTCGAATAGAATATATTAAAAAAAGAAGAGAAGAGAAAATATAGGAGTAAAATATAACTAGAGAGAATAGCAGAAAAGATAGAAGAGATAGAAGAGATAGAAGAGAAGATATATGAGATATAGGAGAGACAATAGATGTGCATGGGTCCTCTTGAAAGATTTTGCTTCCTATGCATGCGCAGAAGCCAAATCTCACTCCAATGCGCACTTCTGCCCACTGGTCACCCAAAGCTATGCGTGCAGCTCCCTCTCCGCTACCAGTGCGGCATTCCCCTCCCCATTCTGGTAGGAACCCGATACTGGGTATAGGGTCTCTTGCTTGAGTAAGGAGTTGAACTAGGTCCCTTCCAACTCTATTGTTCTATGTTTTATGTTTAGTTTTGGAAATATTTATTTTATTTATTTATTTATTTATTTATTTGATTTTTATGCCGCCCTTCTCCTTAGACTCAGGGCGGCTTACAACATGTTAGCAATAGCACTTTTTAACAGAGCTAGGCTATTGCCCCCACAATCCGGGTCCTCATTTTACCCACCTCAGAAGGATGGAAGGCTGAGTCAACCTTGAGCCAGTGATGAGATTTGAACCGCTGACCTTCAGATCTACAATCAGCTTCAGTGGCCTGCAGTACAGCACTCTACCTGCTGTGCCACCCCGGCTCCTATCCAACCTGTCCCTACTGTAGATACACTAGTCCTCATTTAAAAAGCATCATTGTCTAAGGACAGTAGAGAAAAAAATCTCTTTCTCTGTCTCTCTTTCCCTCTCTCCCTCCCTAAAGACTTTGTTTGCAGAGAAAATTTTCAAAAATCCTAGTACTGTTTTAAATTAATTATACCATTTTAATCGGGCTGAAGGAATTCAGAAGAAAAGTGTGTTTGTGTGTTTGTGTGTGTTCAACCAGTTGGAAAGGCTCCCTCCCTTTCCCTCTGTTGGACTGGACTTTGGATAGGGCATACCTTCTATGGTTAGTTTCTTTCTGCTGTTTCTACAGTGGAAGAATTTTCATGAAACTGAGAACAAGTTCAAATGGATGTGAACATAGATAAGGGGAAGCAGCTCAGGAAGAAAAATTGATTTGGATGACAGTGATATGTGTGATTTGATCGTGGAACAAAACTTTCCTCCTAATTAGGAGAAGTGTGGAAGTCTCTTTCCCCCCCAAAAAAGTACACGTATTCTGTATTTTTTTTTCTGAGAACAAAATACATGTCATTTGTAGAAAGAAAACAATCAAATTGAAACTTGTGTCTTATGCTATTATCTCCTGATAGATTTTTTTTAATTGTGTGAACTCATGCCTAACCTCTCCAGGAAACCTGATAGAAAATTAGTCAGAACATTGGTTATGCCAGTGAAAAATTTCAGATTCAAGGATTAACAAAGCTGGTGCTCTGCTGACGCCACTGTTCATAATTCCTATCATTGCCATGTTCACTGATGCTGATGGGAACTGAAACCCCACATATTTGGACTTCAGCCCCAATTACTGAAGAGCTGTGCTTGGCACAAAAGTGAACCTCCCCCTGCTCCCAACCTGGCAGAAGAGACAATCTCTCAGGGCCTTATATTAATCATAACTGGTTTTGCGAACTGTCCCTTAGGGAAGTGCCTATTTTTAAAGAGGGGAGAGGGAGATAGGGAGAATGAGGAGGGGGAGAGAGAGAGAGAGAGAGAGAAAGAGAAAGAGCGAGAAAGGCAGGTTTTGAGACAACAGATGATAAGAGGATGGCAATTGGTGTTGGAAGGCAGTGGCTCTTATCACACTGTGAAAGCTATGCTGTTCCATTGCCATTAATGAAATAAAATTCAGCTGCAAGTACTTTTGTCTTCTACAAGTAGATATAGTTAATCCATGACTTACAGCAATTCATTTAGTGATTGTTCAAAGTTACAATGGCACTGAAAAAGTGACTTATGACCTTTTTTCACACATAACAACAACAACAACAACAGAGTTGGAAGGGAATTTGGAGGTCTTCTAATCCAATCCCTTGCTTAGGCAGGAAACCCTCTCTACTTCAGACAGATGGTTATCCAACATCTTAAAAACTTCCAGTGTTGTAGCATTCACAACTTCTGGAGGCAAGCTGTTCCACTGATTAATTGTTCTAACTAAGGAAATTTCACCTTAGTTCTAACTTGCTTCTCTCTTTGTTCATCTTCCACCAATAGGTTGACTCCTTCTACTTTGTGGCAACCCCTGAGATAATGGAAGACTGCTCTCATATCTCCATAGTCACATGATGAATCTCCAGACGCTTGGCAAATGACTTATATTTATGACTGTTACGGTGCCTTGGGTTCATGTGATTCCCCTTTTGCGACTTTCTGACAAGCAAAGTCAATGGGGAAGCCAGATTCACTTAACAACTGTGTTACTAACTTAATAACTGCCGCAATTCACTTTAAAATGTTGGCAAGAAAAATGGAGCAAAGTTCACGTAACAAATGTCTCTATTAGGAACATAAATTTTGGGTTCAGTTGTGGCCATCAGTCGAGGACCTACCTGTGCTTAAAGAAGAACATCTTCTCTTTTGTCTTCTGCAGGCCCTGCTCATGGCTTTAAATTGTAGCATCCCAAGCCAAGAATGTGCAGTCTCCAGGGGAAAACACAGGGTAAGATGATGCAGTATAAGCCAACATTAATGCCTGCTTGTCTTCTCCCTCAGTGTGCTCACATGAATCACACTGTGTGTATCAGTTCATTTCCCTGAGATTGCTCTTCCTAACAACCAGCTTCTTCTGACCAACAGCACCTGTGGACACAATGACCTACATCACACAGCTATCTGACCTCTTCTATTTGAGAAGGCTGCAAAGCTTTCCTTGGATGGTTGGACCAGGAAGTGTGACCACAGTAATTAGCAGGAACTTGCTGGAGCTGGATACAGCACATTTAATGCTCTGCAGATTTCCTGACGGTGTTTGATCTTGGAGAATCAGGAGCTAAGATCGTAGGGCAGGACTTTTGAAAAAGGAGAGATTTTTTTTTTTTTTTTTTAAATCTAGATAATAATTTTCCAGTGCTGAGCTTGATGGCAGGTGGAATAGTGCTTCTGACCCATGCTGGCAACATTTCTGAAAGGGGCGATTTTGCAGTCGAAGCCCTATGAGCGAAAGGGAACCAAATTTCTTGCTCCGGTGAAAGTTAATGTTCCCAATATTACAGAGAAATAAAGTGTTGAAACACTTGTTCCCCAGGTTGCAGCAATATAATTAACTAGCAGTTGTGCAATTTATGGGGGAGAAATGTGCGATGTAGTTATGGAGTATAAAGGTGAACAGGGGGAAAATATGCTCTTCAAAATGCCCATTGCCTGCAAACTCTGAATATTGCTTTCAAGTCACATGCTACATTTTCTCCCTGCCCCTCCTTTCTCCTTTACTGTGCTGTCCTTATATTAGTCACACCCATTTATTTCTACCATAATTTATGTGTTAGTTCAAACTTGGCAAGAGTGCAGGTGTTGCATCCAACATTTAGTCTTGCTTCAGAAGTTTCTATGAATATGAATGCCTATAGTTTTCTTTTACAAGCTTACTCTATCACCATAGCAACATGTTTGTTAACTTAAGAGCTTGTAGTTTTAATAGAACTCTTATTCAATGAGATGTGCTGTGCAGGGTTCATCCAAGTATCTATAATCTAGTTTTATTTATTCTCAGTTATGTGGGAAAGATACAGGCTGATTAGGGGATACATTTAATTTGTTTAAAAATAAATTTTTTTGGGGGGGGGAATCAAAGGAATCTTTAATGTTGTCAGTTCTCATTACCACAATGGGTCTCAGTAGCAAAACCTGTCTTTAGAAATTGTGTACAATATATCCTCTTGGATTAAGGCAGAGGAACTTATTTATACAATTTTCTATACTGGCTGTTATACATAAACTGTAATAAAGCCTTTGAAAAAGTATCAGGGGAAAAAGTATACCAAACCAACAATGGATCAGCTTGTTGGCTGGCAAGACACAGGACGTTCTTCAAATGTTTTGGAGCTAAAGAGAGGGAACAGTTTATTTGTTTGGGAAATGTATATCATCGTTTAGTTGCACATGGCAATTCAAGGTGGCTTACAGGACATAAAAACACAATATTAAAAAATTAAAATAATAACAACATCTCAACCCCGCCTCCCAATGACAACACACATTCATACCAGCCATTTAATGGGCTCCATTCCGTTCTGGGTTCTTTGGGTCTGCTGCCAGAACCACATCTTCAGAGCCTTCTGAAAGAGGGCTTGAGTGGAGGCCTGTCTAATTTCTGGAGGAATGATGTTCCAAATGGAGGGAGCCACCACAGACAGGCCCTTCTTCTGGATCCTCTGCCAGATGTTTCTCCTTAGGGGATGGGACCCACAACACTCATTTCCTCACTGCTCTAGTGAGTCGGATAGATGCGACAGTTCTTTGTTGAATATCCAACCACAACCCAAATGTCCACAGATGTGCAATTTGTTGAGTGCTTCTACAAAAGGATGTTTAGATTGGCCCTTCTGAGTCCTTTAATATGGGTAAATGAAGTCATTCCTGTATCCAGTCCTTACTGATGCTCTCTTATTGTTGCCGCCACCAGTAGTGGGTTGCTACCCGTTCAACCCGGTATGGCTTTTTGTAGCTGGCAGAATCACCAAGATTCCTTGGAGGCTAAGTTCCTTGTTGTAGTAAAACTATTGGTTTCAGAAGAAGATATAAATTGTAGAATAAAATAAAGGAATAAATAGCAAACTGAAAAGGGAGGAAATTCATGATTCCTGTAGGTTTAAGGTTGCAATTAATCTTCCAGGTATTATACACATAGGAGAGGTAAGACTAAGGAGAAAGAAAGAAAGAAAGAAAGAAAGAAGGAAGGAAGGAAGGAAGGAAGGAAGGAAGGAAGGAAGGAAGAGAGGTCCAGCTTGGTTTAATCAATAATATATTTAAAAAACAATAATTTGCATCTAGCTTTCATGAATTACTCATTCTAATATTCTAATCCTATCTGTGAAGTAGTTCATACAAGAAGAACAACTATGCCTATTAATTCTATCTTTATTGTAAGGCTACATTATTAGAATCTTGCAAACTTCCCTTTTCAGAAAACTAGGGAGGATCTCTTCTGAAAATCTTTCCATGTTTCCTCTCATTCTGTGGACTGATAAATATATGATGGTTGTGCACTCTGTAACTCTTCCTTTTAGGTCCAAAGGACATTCCTCTATGCTGTTATACCACACTAGTAGCTGGATACCTGTGCTTTGCTACAAAACCATGTGATCAGGCTTGATACATTGACACTTAAAGCTTGAAATTTTATCTAGAATATGTAACTCCTTAGCATCAGAGCATGCTAATATAAGGCAAGTGGCAGTTGGAACAGGGTTCTTTTCAGGTGGGAAGGGGGAGTAGAATGTCTAACTACTTAGCATCAGAGCATGTTAATAAAAATATAAGAAATATTAATGATCTGATAGTCATTTCAAACAATTCTTTCTTAGTAAGTATCTAGAAGTCCTGAGGAACATACATGCCAAGTTTCAAGTTTGTAGGCTTTACAATTATGGAAATTCTGTGATGATACGTGAGTGGTATTTGGTTTTTATATAGAGAAATTATTCGGGGTATATTTTTTTTACTTGGTAGTCATCAAACTGGGAAACCAGAAGTTTCATTGGGATGGAAGGCCAACAAACAGGGGTAAAGTGCAGCTGACCCCTCCCCTTTTAAAACACTAACTTGGGAGACACAGAAATGTTTTTTCTTTAGATTGGTGGCCCAGAGATGGAGTTTCTCAAGTTTTGCTGACTTCTTCCAGCTTTTTAGATTGTGAGATTTAATTTTGGTTGATTAAATGTTTTGTATTGGAACTCTTGAAGTGTTGTTTCCTACCTTTACTTACAAAGGATACTTTCTGAATAACTTAGTGTTGAGAAAATAGATTAATTCAGGGCAGGCTTCCAAGTTTGTTTCTTCTAAATTTGGTATAATTGTGGCTCTGACTCTTGTAATTTAAAGCAATATAAATCTGTGACTATATTCATTTACATCCCAGTGAATGTAAAATGAATGTGCATTTTACATTCACTAATTTCATAATTAGGAGCCCATAAGAAAAAAGATGAGTCAATAAAGATTGAGGGTTTGAATGTATATAGTGTTTTGTGGAAATAAAAATTGTCTGGCAAACTAGTAATTGTATAATGCAGAGGCTGAGCCAAGAAACTAAGATTTCTCTTGTAAACCACAATTGCAGTGAAATAAAGGATTAGGTTGCATTTTCTTCTTTTGCTCACTAATTTTGAAAATATTGAAATCCTGTTTTGTCTGACAAAGAACAGATGAATAACTATGGAATAAAAGCTGGATTGTAGAAAGGAGGAAGAAACAGTGTTTGCAGAGATATTGTGAAGTATTTTGGTGCTTGTGAAAAAGAAAGAAATAGCATACACCAACTGAAGTGAAGGTGTATTACAAAACTAACCAAATCAATTTATTATATGAAACAGGGAATCCTAGAGTCACCTTGTCTTCTTTCAAAGTAAGAATAGTAAATCCATTCCCCTTTCAAGATCACTCCAACTTGTTTCATGGTAGTGCAGGTCCTAAATAGCTACAAAATTAATTCAAAATTATTAAGTATAGGTGACACCAAACTGGGTTTGATGTTCTTGTGACTACTTCAGCTGATCTTTCAACAGTAATAAACTATCTCTGTTAAAAATTATTAATTAAAGCCACTAAACATTTTGAAAGAAAAAGTTGGCAGTGAGGTTCCCTATGATTGCAATTGCATAATTTAAATGCAAATTCTTGAAAACCCATCTTAAAGAATGTGTTTAGTTTGATGTAATACAAAATGAATGTTGTGACAACATTAAAATATTTGAAGTTAGCATTTGGATCAATGCATTATGATCTGGCAGTCCTCTTCCACTTTTATAATAGAGCTTCATTTATTATTATTATTATTATTATTATTATTATTATTATTATTATTATTATTATTTATTTGATTTATTATTTATTATTATTATTATTATTATTATTATTATTATTTATTCGATTTGTATGCCGCCCCTCTCCGAAGACTCGTCGTTTTCTCCCTCCCATCCCCCGCCGCCCCCAGGTCAACTTTTTACAAATTGACATAGAAATTGCATCCCAATTCCCCTGCATGAGATCATAAGATTCCTATGCAGAACTGGTTTCTTTTGGTGGTTTGTATAGAGTAGTCTGTTGATTTATTCTGCAATAAACTGCATTCCATTGATCTCAAGCTCAGGAGGGTATTCTATTGATTACAGATTTACTGGAAAAACTTAACTATTCTACAAAAGGATGTTTACTCAAACTTTTCCTCACACAAACAATGGCTTGTGCTCAAATTTAGAGATCACACATATTAAATGATAGTAAAACCCATGCACCCACTTCTTATCTTGTATTTAACTTCCAAAAATGTGTGTGTGTATGTGCGAGTGTGTGAGAGAGAGCGCTTTCAAAAATGATCATGTCCTGAGGGTAAAATAAGATTGACCAAGATCAGGTGCCAGAAAATGGAGCATGTAATAAAAGAAATACAGTGTTCCCTCGATTTTCGTGGGTTCGAACTTCGCAAATAGCCTATACCACAGTTTTAAAAAAAATATTAACTAAAAAATACTTTGCGGTTTTTCCCACCTGATGATGTCATACGTCATCGCAAAACTAATAATTTTTGCAAATAAATAACAAAAAAAATAATTATTGTTAGTAAATAATTATGTTTATAAATATCAGGATCACTAAGTGTCTTATTCAATGGTGAGTACCAGTAATAATGGTGAGTAAATGGTTGATAAGGGAATGGGAAATGGTAATTTAGGGGTTTAAAATGTTAAGGGAAGGCTTGTGATACTGTTCATAGCCAAAAATGGTTTATTTACTTCTGCATCTCTACTTCGTGGAGATTCGACTTTCGCGGGCAGTCTTGGAACGCATCCCCCGCGGAAATCGAGGGAACACTGTAGTTGCAGTAGGACATGTTCACTTAGCTGTCCATTGGTTACTGTGATATCCCGCCTCTACATTGACAACACAGCATAGTGTATTCATCTACAACTTGATATTCTCTAGATATGATGACCCCAGTAATTCAGTAATCCTAGCCAATATCCTGGCTGTAAATTTTATAAAACGTAATTCCAGCAATACAGAGGATGATATATTTTTTCTGTACCGTTTTGTCCCATAGTCAATGCCCATGTCACATCCTGTGGGGTTTAATTTGGGGCCTTTCCAGAGGAGCTGCAGCACCCACACTGTGTGAAAACTATTAGAAATTTAACATTTGCCTGTATTATTATATTTTAGTCCACATTGGGGACATTTGTATTCACCTTGACATTTGACTCTGTGTGATACTTATCTGAGTAACTCACTACTTTATTTTGCCAAATAGTGAGTTAAAGGTTCTTTAATGTTATACATCATCTGGAAATCCATGGTTAGACAGGCAATATATAAATATTTCAAATAAATAAAATAAGTGTTTTTCCCCCTGCAGCAACGCATAACTACAAATTACTTTCAGAATCAAAGGTGGCAGCTATTAGAATGTTATATTATAGCTTCGGTAACTCAGATGGTTTCTGTATTGGGAGCACTTTAAAATGATCTGATGCTATAATTTACTGATATCTTTTCTGCACTTTCCCTCATGTTATTATTATTTTTATTATTATTTGCTGGGGAGAATTCTTCTTCCAAATTCTAACTTTCTAACTAATGTTTACCTGGAGAATACACATATATGTGTAGAATTTAGACTTAAAGAGCTAAACTTGCTCAAATTCCAGAAGGGCGAATCAACTTTTTAAGGATATTATATAGTCTGATATTTTTTTTTTTAGAAAAAGAGCTTTCCATCCTTACAGTGTTGGGAAAGAAAGATTGTATGTGAGAAATTTGAAGGAAGTATGGTATCTCTTCCTTGCTATATTAAATCGCTATAATTCAATGGTAGGTTTCGAAATTTTTTACTACCAGTTCTGTGGGTGGGCATAGCAGGGGAAGGATACTATAAAATCTCCATTCCCACCCAACTCCGGGGACATATATTGTAAAATCTTGATTCCCTCCTGATCAGCTTGGAGGCAGAGAATATATGGGGGTAGGGGCAATCAAAGGTGGTGCTTACCCATTCTCTGAACTTCTCAAAATATCCAATACTGGTTTTCCAGAACTGGTCAGAACCTGCTGAGTTGACTCTAAAACCACAATTTCTGGTGGGTTTCAAAGCTCTGGAAAACTGAAGAAAGCCAACTTGCTTTAGCTGCAATTTAAAGCCCTCAGATGGATCCTGAGTTCATCCACTTTTTCTCCTAATCCCTCCTAGAAATGGCATATTAATTGCTTTTTGAATACTAAGTGTAATAGACGCGAGTACAAAGATCCAATGAATTTCTCTTTATTCTCAATAGGAAAAAACAGGCGGCTGTAACACTTTCTCTCAGCCGCTTTCACTAACAAGAGACGCGTAAGACAGGGAGCCGCGCTATTTATATAGCTCGCCCAGCAACAGCGGCGGCTGACAGCTCCTTGATATTGGCGCCTAAAGTCAACAGCCAATCAGCAAACGGTAAGCATTTAACAGTACTTCTGCTTAACAACAAAAGGCGAACTTTGCCTAGAAACAATCCCTAATACATATATATCTAATACATAACACCCCTCCCCCTTTTATTTAGCTTACTGTACAATGATTTATTCAGACAAATAGGTGATATAATCATTTAACCGCGCAGGTCTTCTGGGTGTCCTGTCAGATCGACGCTGCTCCTGGAAGACTTGGGAATCAACGGAAGAGGAAGGTTCTTCCTGTCCAGAGGAGTACGAATCTCCACGGCTGGCATGCTGTACAGAAGGGGCAGCGCTGGAGGGGGCAGTCTGTCCAGGTAAGTCCCAATCAATTTGCTCGGTTTCTGCCCGATTTCTGCCCAGCCTGTTATAACTCCCTGCAGGGAGTGAACGAGTAGAGATGCCATTATTATCATTATTCCCCATTTGTGTACTCCCTGGTGTCTCTTGCCTGCTTCTAATGTGGTCTATATGCCGTTGCCAGAGGCGACCATCTAGTAAGGTGATTTTGTAAGTTTTTGGTCCAGTTTTGTCAGTTATTATGCCACGTTCCCATTGCTTCCCCCTGTCAAAATTTTTGACAAATACATGCTGGCCAATAAATACCTCTCTTTCTGGGATAGACATATTAATATTCCTATGTTGCACAAAAGAGGGGTGCAGTCTGTCCAGAGGAGACCTTAACCTCCTCCCCATCAATAGCTCAGCTGGACTCTTGTTGGTGGATAAACTCGGTGTAATGTGTTGAGCCAGGAGGAAAGTGTCCAGTCTCTCTTGTATTTCCCCTGGGGCTGACCTTTTAATGGCCTCTTTGGCCACTCGGACATACCTTTCAGCCATTCCGTTAGCCCACGCTGCGTGGACTGATGTTAACGCGTGTCTGATCCCCAAGTGTGCTAGGAAGCTCCTGAATTGAGAGGACGTGAATTGGGGCCCATTGTCCGATACCAGGACGTCTGGGCACCCATGAATTGCAAACAATTTCCTTAAAGCCATTATAACAGTACATGAGGTAGTGGACCCCAATACCAAAACTTCCAACCATTTAGAGTACGCATCTACTACAATGAGGAACATATTATTTCCCACTGGCCCTGCTAAATCTATATGTACTCTGGACCAAGGGCTCTTGGGCAAGTCCCACTCTGCAGGGGAGGTTTTGGGAGGATTTGGCCGAGATTCTTGGCACTGTGGGCAAGTGGCCACCCAATCTTCAATAGCTTTATCCATACCAGGCCACCATACATATCCTCTGGCCAGGGCCTTCATCCTGACCACACCTGGATGACCTTTGTGTAACAATTTCATTACCTGTAATCTGAGAGTGGGGGGAATGACTACCCTGTCTCCCCACAGAACACAATCATGCATTACAGAGAGTTCCAAGCGTTTGGTCTTATACTCTGCCACACTATGGTCCTCTCCATTTGGTGGCCAACCTTTTAAAATAAATTGCAATACAGAATGTAATAATGGATCTTTCTTGGTTTCTATGGCCACTTCATGGGCAGTAACTAAAGGGTCAGTTGGCAAATCAATAAGTAAGACATCAGATGCCGGAGCGGGGTCTTCCACCCTCAGTCCTAAAGGGCAACGGCTAAGCCCATCTGCATGGTTGATCAACGACCCCCCCTTATGTATAAGGACATAGTCATAGCCTGCAAGGAAGATTGCCCACCTGGACATTCTAGGGGACATGAATGGGGGGGTAGGGCGCCCAGTGGCTAATAGACCCAATAGAGGCTTGTGGTCTGTAACCAATTGGAAGGGGCGGCCTAATAAATAATGGTGAAATTTTTTCACCCCAGCCACCAGAGATAGTGCCTCTCTATCTATTTGGGCATAGTTCCTTTCAGCTGATGATAAAGTTCTTGAAAAATAAGCCACAGGGGCTTCTTGCCCATTAGGTAATATGTGGGCTAAAACACTGCCCATGCCGTAAGGTGAAGCATCGCAGGTGAGCCTAAGTGGAAGGGTTGAGCTGTACTGGATGACAACACTGTTGGAAGACAGGAGATTTTTTATAGCTTGGAAAGCTTGTTGTTCCCTATCTCCCCATGTCCACACTGCCCCCTTGTGGAGAAGGCGATGAAGCGGCTCAGCTGCAGAAGCCTTTTGACGTAAAAATACGGAATAAAAATTTAAAAGTCCCAAAAAGGCTTGTAGCTCAGCCTTACAAGTGGGTGTAGGTGCCTCCTTGATGGCCCTGACCTTATCTTCAGTGGGGTGAATACCCTTGGCATCTATTCGGAATCCCAAAAACTCAATTGAAGATGTTTCCCATACACATTTCTCAGGTTTCAAACGTAAACCCTTATCTTCCAAACGGGATAGTACTTGCCTGATGCGGCTATGCAGTTGGCGAGGGGTGTCCCCACAAATTAATATGTCGTCAAAATACGGGACCACCCCCGTGAGGCCCATGAGAAGTCGTTCCATCAAACGCTGGAAAATACCTGGGGCCACACTAACCCCAAACTGCAAACGAGTACACTTGAATGCCCCTCGATGGGTGACAATAGTCTGGGCCATGGCTGTGGCATCATCTACGGTGAGTTGCTGATATGCCTGCGCCAAATCCAAGCGGGCAAAGAGGGACCCCGATCCTAAGGTGTGTAGCAGCTGTTGAACCACGGGTATGGGGTAGGAATTATGCTGCAACGCTTTGTTCAAAGTAGATTTATAGTCTGCACACACTCTGAGGGTGCCATCTGGTTTCAAAGGTGTTACTATAGGAGTCTCCCAGGGTGCGTGTTCAACGGGCACTAGAATGCCTTGATGTTGCAGCTTTTGTAATTGTGCGTCTAATTTCTCAAGTAAGGGGAGAGGCACTCGTCGTGGTTTAAGTCTAAGGGGGGGAACATTAGGATCCAATGAAAACGAAATAGGGGGACCTTTGTATGTGCCCAACCCGTCTTTAAACACCTCAGGAAACTCACGGACAAAATCAGGCACTCCATTTTGCCCTAGTGTAGTAATCTTGTGGAGGCCAGTGACAGCTAAGCCTAACGGAGCCATCCACTCTAAACCCAGCAATGAATGGTTTGCCCCTTCAACAACAAGTAATGGCAGAATAAGATGTACATTCTTAAAAGTGACTGGCACATTAACTCTACCCAATACCCTGATAGGGTGTCCTTGAAAGTCATTTATAGAAATGTCCAGCGGTTGCAAGGAGTCCCGAGAGAGGGATGGCACATAAAGGTGCAACTTTTGCCAAGGCATTAAAGTGTATTTGGAGCCAGTGTCAAGCTCCATGGGGCATGGCTGGTGGTTAAGTAGGATTGGGACAATAATTTTATTCACGGGGGGGGGGGGGGAAAGGAGAGCTAGTTTTGGGCCAACAAGAGTTACCTCGGGGGATCCACGGACGTCGATTCCCTCTGTTAAACTGCCCTGGGGGGAGAGGAAAACGCTGGGCAGGAAAGGGAGGCAGGAGATGAGGAGAAGCAGAGAAGTCATCTGAAATGATGGCCCGGCAGGCAGGGGCGATGTGTCCTCGCTTTTCACAACGTCGGCATATGGCGTCCTTGAAAGGGCATCGGGATCGTGGATGTTGTCCTCGGCATCCGGCACAGGGCTGGTAAGGTGGACGGAGTTGTCTCGACGCTGGTCCCCGAATTTGACAACAATATTCATCAAACTGGTCTTGCTCTTGCAGCTGGTAATCGTAGGGCCGAGTCACCAGTGAACGGTGGCTGTCCGAGATTTTAGACACAGTGGGAAGTTTGTCATTAGATTTAAGATCGGCTGCAGCGGCTTCAGCCACCTCAGCCGTTTGTGCTGCCTTAATAACGTCTTGAAGGGTTGACTCTTCAGCAGCTAGTAACTTATTGCGAATGGTGACATTTCGCATGCCAAAGATTATGGCATCTGTCAACCTCGCCTCAGGATTTTCAAACTGGCATTTTGCTAAAATCGTCCTGAGGCGAGTTGCAAATTGGTTTATAGACTCGCCTTCAGCCTGAGCTGTGCGCGAGAATTGATGCCGGTACACCCGAGCAGGCTTCGTTGGCTTGAAATGTGAAGCCAGTTTCTCCTTTAAAGTGTCCCACGGAACCGAATTGGCGGGCTCCGGATCAGTCAGCGTGCCGGCTAATTCAAAAATTTGGGACCCGCAATAATTCAAAAAGAGAGCCCTCTTTCTGCTGTCTTCAGCATCATGCATGCCTGCAGCCTCCAGAAAAATGTCAAATTTCGCCATATAAGCTGTCCAAGTAGACCTCTCAGGGTCAAACAGTTCAGGAGGCTGGATGATCGACGGGGTCGACATTCTGTATTTTTATAAATTTTTCTGATAAAAATAAATGACCTCGAGACCCTCGTCGCCAATGTAATAGACGCGAGTACAAAGATCCAATGAATTTCTCTTTATTCTCAATAGGAAAAAACAGGCGGCTGTAACACTTTCTCTCAGCCGCTTTCACTAACAAGAGACGCGTAAGACAGGGAGCCGCGCTATTTATATAGCTCGCCCAGCAACAGCGGCGGCTGACAGCTCCTTGATATTGGCGCCTAAAGTCAACAGCCAATCAGCAAACGGTAAGCATTTAACAGTACTTCTGCTTAACAACAAAAGGCGAACTTTGCCTAGAAACAATCCCTAATACATATATATCTAATACATAACACTAAGAATTTCAGAACCGTGGTTTCATTACATCAGGTGATTTTCTTTCAATTCTCAGCAAAAGAAGTTCTATGTAACCTTAAGAACTTTCATAAAAAACAAAGTAGGAATTATAGCGGAGGTGAACCTGATATCTATTGCTTTGTATTTTAAAACCCTACAAGGTCTTGACTTCCCTATTTTCTAAGATTTTTCACATATGTATTCCAAGTAGGTTTTATTAATAGTAAACTAAATATTATACATACATTTCAGTGCACAATTTTTGCAAATTATCATGGTGTTGCTTTTATTCAATTTGAGCAATTTTTCTACAGTCATCAATGAAAGGATCTACAGATTCATCTTTGTTCATAGTCAGCATTTGCTATTGTATTAAATATGTTCTATTTTGGTTTTAAAGATATTCATTGCATAGCCTGACCATGCAGTATGATGACAGTTCTTTTTTTTTAATTCAGTTTTCCACCACTACCCTTTGAAAGTTGATCAGATTTTTCTTCAATATTATGAATGTATTGGCCATAAAAAGACTTGAGATTTCTAGGAATTTCAGTTCTTTTTCTTTCTTTTGACTTGGTAGTCTTCAGTAGTTTTTTTATAGTCTCATCAGTATAGGTTCCTTCCTATAATTCAATCAGTTATTCAAGTTTTTTTTTCAATGTTTGTGTTTGCTTTACCTGGATATTATTTTCCAGTCTTTACTGCTGGTGAAGTAGAGTCTGTTCATATGGGTGATGATAATGAAGATGATATTTTTAGCTACCTCTAATTCTTTTCAGCAGCCTTCCCTAATTTGCTACTCTCCATATTTATTGAAGTTGCTAATAGTTACAGTCTCCATATATCTGGAGTCTGCCAATTTGGCAAAGATTGCTTAACACAGTTGTTACAAATCTAAAATTTTACTCTAGTTCAGGAAGCTAGAATTAAACCATCCTTAATGTTTTTTTTTTAAACAACTCAAATAGCTTTCTTGTAGATTTTCTGGATATTATGCATTCTCCAACAAGTGGCAAACTAATTATAAAGTCAATTCAGAATTAAGGTCCAATATTACATCTGGCTTTCAGCCTACACCGTAGACAAAGCAGACCCCTCATTCTTGAACTTATTTGTATGGAATTAGTTCCAGGTTTATCAAGGAATGGCAAATTCATTTCTTCCCAAACTTTGGTATGCTTGTGTCGTATTGGACCTGAATAAGATGTAAATTATATGACAGACAACTGTGATGTTATGGATTTTAATCTGCCAATGCTCTTGATTTACAACACCTCTGTGGTTGATCCTGCATTTGGAGAAATTAAAAGGTTAAGTCACTTACAAACTCCAGTTATGTGGTATGCCTTTTAAGGCATCTTCAGAAATAAGACTTAAAAAAATTCTTAGTGAACAGACGATATTTGCGGTATTAGTCTTTGCTAGGACTCAGATATTTGTTTAAAGATAGTATCAGTGTTTGTCCAGAATTTGTGCAAGAACATACAAAATCATAAACAGAAGGAAAGAGAGAATTTCCAATACAACTAGGTTTATTTTTTCCCTTTACTGAAATGTTTCTTAAGTAAACCAGGAAAGAAAGGGAGCAATTAGGGCAAATTGTTCTGACCTAGGCTTCCTTAGAAAGCATGAAACAGAACCTTAGTCCAGGCAAAACTTCTTTTAGTTACACAACTGAATTCTTTTCATTCACTGTCTGCAAGGCTTGATAAACAGTCTTTCAGAGGAATATTTATCAACACAAACCTTATATCACTTGGAATGCTGCCAGAGAACTATACTGCTTAAAAAAATAAAGGGAACACTCAAATAACACATTCTAGATCTGAAGGAATGAAATATTATCATTGAATACTTTGTTCTGTACAAAGTTGAATGTGCACAACAGCATGTGAAATTGATTGTCAGTTTTGTTTCCTAAGTGGACAGTTTGATTTCATAGAAGTTTGATTTACTTGGAGTTATATTGTGTTGTTTAAGTGTTCCTTTATTTTTTTGAGCAGTGTAGTTTCCAAACGCAGGCACGGCAAAACTTGGCACCGTCTGTTAGAACCACAAACAGAACTTTCCATTCTTGAAACGACTGAATGAACTAATTGTATCCTGCAAAAGCCCATGCCTTGTTTGCTTTCCTTTGATTTCCTATAGAAGAGGTCAATCATTCCCAAGGTGTGGCCTTACTCCCAAGTCAACTCTGATTTCTTAATATTTCTTGTTTTCTGGCAGTTTTGCGTAAGCACACCACTGGGAACAGGATCCAGCTGTTCCTCTGCTTCGCTGATGTCTGACTCCAAGATAGCTGATAACTATTGGACAGCTCTGGCCTCATCTCTGCCTCTGACACAGAGCCCTCAATCAAGCCTTCCCCAGACTCCAGGACTGGCCCATGTTCCTCCCAAACTTTCTCACTGTCCACTAGCCACTGGCGGGCCACAACAGAAATATCAAACTAGAAACCATGTAGCAATGGAGGTTCTGAACATCGGTCTGACCTGGGAATGACTATATCTGGACAGAGATATGAAGACAGACAAATATGTGGCTTATAATTTTCTATATACAGCAACTGCACTTGGTATTTAAATAATTTTAACCGCTTCAAAGTACTTGACATGTACAATATAATTCTTGTAAACATATTGATGTAATCAAACAGGCATTATTATCTTTCATTTACAAATAGAAAAATGGGAAATGGGTTTTAAAAGCTTTGCTGAAAGCCACAGTAAGCTGAACAAAAGAACCAAATTCTGGTGCCTTGTTACCCTTAGACCGAACCTACTGAATTTGTATTGGATGCAATCAAGGGTGGCCTGCTGGTAGTTCTCAGGGGTTCGGGAGAACCTCTAGCTAAGATTCTGTGCAGTTTGGAGACTCCCCAAATCCCACTCCTGTCTGTCCCTTCCCAGGAGTCCCCACATGGCCTATTTTGGATGCAGGTAAGTGCAGGGCATGTGCAGAGACTCAGGGAAGGTGAAAAATGGGCCTACTGGAAGTTCGGGAAGGCTGGAAACGGGTCTGTTTCTGGCCTTGAGAGTGCCTCTGGAGCCTGGGAGGGCAAAAATGCCCCCCAGCCATGGTGTAGAAGGCCCTATTAGAGATGTGGAGCAAGCAATGGTCACACAAGAGAGATTCCCCGAGAAAGCACCATTAGCCTGACATTGACCTTCTTGTCTTTTTGGTGTTCATGAAAAAGATTTTACTCCCCCAAGCTTTTAGTTGATAACTTTACGTTTGTTAGTTTGATTTTACTGCTGTTTTTACTTTTGCTTTTGGCTACTGGTTTTGCTATTGATGTCATTTTAATTGAATGTCGATATCATATACTTCCACCTTGGTTTTATAGCTTTGAGAACTGCTATAGAAACTTCAGTGAAGGATGACCTTGGAATCTTTTCAATAATAGAATAAAATGAAACAGTTGCACCATAGTCATTCTGATCATGAAGCTGTGCTTGCTCTTCTCTTCTAAGAAAATCTCAGCTTGCTTTGAATCTAAAGAGGAAAGAAAAAGAGTACCGTCCATAAAAAAAAATCTTCTGGGTTTGCTGTCACCTATTTAACATTACTGATGTGCCTCCCCAATGATTCCATTTCTCCAATATGTGTATATTTGTTTAAAGCATTTGTAGTCTAGCTCTTCCTTCTCAACCCAAAGGGCTCTAAAAAGTTTTACAAATATTAGTATATAAATCTCTGGCCATAAAGTTTGCAATTCAAATGACATGGTGTACAGTATAAGGAAAGAGATGGGGAAGGGCAACATTTATTTATTTATTTATTTATTTGATTTTTATGCCTCCCTTCTCCTTAGACTCATGGCGGCTTACAACATGTTAGCAATAGCACTTTTTAACAGAGCCAGCATGTTGCCCCCACAATCCGGGTCCTCATTTTACCCACCTCGGAAGGATGGAAGGCTGAGTCAACCTTGAGCCGGTGATGAGTCTTCGGAGAGGGGCGGCATACAAATCCAAATAATAAATAAATAAATAATAAACCTCTGATCTGCTGATCTACAGTCAGCTTCAGTGGCCTGCAGAACAGTGCTCTACCTGCTGCGCCATCCCGGCTCTTATAATGCTCATAATACTTATAACGTTTAGTGACAGTTTAAAGTTACAACAGCACTGGAAAAAATATGGCTTATGACTGGTTTTTCTTTTAACTGTTTACTGAGTAGACGTGTGCAATCATTTATAAAAGAATGATTTGAAGATAAGTAGTTTAGGCCTGTGTTACTTGGTCGTAATAATTTATGGAAGATAGATAGGTCCAGGTATGTGGGTTTAAATTGTTGACAGTACCAGCGATCACTGTTCTTGGACCAGGACTCAATTACGTATGTCCAATCCCTTCTGTTAGAATATTCATGACTGGGAGAGCCAGTGTTAACAAGGTCAGCCAATGAATAGGCATAGCTATTAAGTCAACCAATGAGAGCTAAACACACTTGAATCTGTGCAGAGAATTGAAACTAAGGCTGGGCGTGGCTCACTCCACCCTGCACTCTCTGTACTTGTCCACTCTATACCCTACTGAAATGAAACTAACTGTTCTCTGCTGTTCGTAACTGCTTGAAGAAGAACTCTGTTAATGGTATTGTAAATTCATCTGTTACTATGTTTATAAAGGAGTTTATGAATCCAGCTGAATCAGTCATCTGTGTGTGCTTCTGGTGTTGATTTTTATGTAACAAACTTTAATGCCTTCACTTGGTTGACCTTGGCTGCTGGACTCAAACATGGCTGAAATCTCTTGGACATTTGTGATTTTGTGACTAGACAAGAGTCTTACGGTAAATCACATTAAATCACTCTCTGTCTGCCTGAGGGTACGGCTCCCTCATACCCATAGCAGCTTAATCTTCTTGCTTTTTCCACACTGCAGAAGTTTTCTTGCTCAGTACTTTAAGGTGTTGAATCTGAATGGTTGTTGCCATAACTGATATCTCTGCCCTGAGAACTGGCTCCTAGCTTATCTCTTACTCCAGGCACTTTTATTATGTCATCACTTCTAAACAGTCCCAAGAACATCCTTTACAACACTGGACTAACAATTTCCTGTACACTAGTATTTGGTATTTTGCTAGCTCATTTAAGTTCCAGCTTTTCATTGCTACTGCCAAAATTAACCAAGTCAATGGAAATGTCTTAGTGATATATAGCCTGGGTTAGTACCTTCTGTTTTTTTTTCTTATGGGAAACATGCACTATTAAAATAGAGAAAGCATTAAAAACTTTATGAATGGGAAAATATTCATAATCATAATCTTTGTTTTCTGCACATAGTGACTTGTTTATTTTTTTCAGGCTGCTCAAAAAAGTAAGGTTCTAAAGTTATTTCATACAATAAATGTCTTAAGGCATAAATAAATAGCACAGGAAAAAAAATATGACTTTTTTTTAAAAAAAAAGAAAAAGAAAAGTCACCACTCTGGCTTTGAAAAAAATGAGGAACTATAATAGTGACTGAGAAAAGAGAAATACCTGCCACTCAAAAGACCAATATGAGTATTAAGCTCACTTCTTGAGAAGGACATTCCACAGACTTTCATCCTTTAAGCAAGTCACATACTGCAAGAAACAGAAATACACAAAAGAAAAAGAAGGAAACTATAAATTATAGAAATTATGTTTTAATTAGTATACTTCATACTCATTAGTATAGTCGCATAATTAGTATATTCACACTCATTGCTCCATTTTCATCTGCACCAAGAGAACCAAAACAACTTAAAATTGGGAGGTTATGGTTGCTGCTGCACAAAATATTGATCGTTAACAGATCAAGAAATTGACAGACTCCATGAATGGACTGCTTATTATTGTTATTGAAAAGAAGGTGATTATATTGGTCACTGATATGTTTTTTGAATTGTCAGAAATGTTTATTTGTAAATTTTGAGTTGTTTCTTTATTATTCTCACTTTAACAATTTAAACTAAATGAGTGAGATGGGAAAATTTTAATTTTTAATTTAGTTGCATAATAATTGTGCACACTAATAAATGCCCAATAATTGTGCACACATAGGCATTCTCCTAAGAAAGCCATAACCTCACTTTTACTTTTAAAAATATTTAAGTTTGAGGTTTATTAACATTTTGGACAGACCGAGAGCACTGTAGTTGTTCAATAATAAAAGTAAGCAAAGTAAGTTTGTTTGTTTTTAAGTTTAAAAATGTTTAGTAAAAATTATTTAAAAAAAAAAAGTAATCTTCAAAAATACAGCTTTCCTAATAATTGTGCAGGTGCCGCAATGGGTAGAGTGCAGTATTGCAGGTCACTAAAGCTGACTGATAGATCTGCAGGTCAGTGGTTCAAATTGTTGGATATTTTTGGTTGCTATTAATATTATTAGTATTATTAGCAGAGTTCAGATGGTTTAATTTACAATGGATTCAGCATGGCAAGAAATCAATTGTGTGGCTTAGAATCCCATTTGTTAGCAATGAATGATCACTCCTTCATAAAGATGAAATAAACTGCAATCTTTACTTACAATTCTGTTGATTCATGCATTTACAGAATGCAGGCATAAATACCTATATTCCAGTACATATTAATAACTTCTGGATGCTTCCATGTGTGAGGATGCCTTTAGATTGATCTCAAACATGTGTCCTCAGCCGAGGACAATGGCACACACAGGAAGATAGAAGTCGGTGGAAAGAAGCTCAGCAGGGCCAAAAAGGGAAAAAAGGGAGGGAGTCATCTTCTCTGCAGTGTTTATATAGTCTGCAGAGTACATGCCTCTTTTTGTCATCAAAAGGTGACACAGTAGTCAGTTAATTTGCGACCTGACCATAGAGATGTGTCTACAAGACAGTGTAAGCATGTGTTAGAGTGGTGAAACCCAACATAAATCTCATCACCAGCTCAAGGTTGACTCAGCCTTCCATCGTTCCGAGGTGGGTAAAATGAGGACCTGGATTGTGGGGGCAATAGGCTGGCTGTGTTAAAAAGTGCTATTGCTAATATGTTGTAAGCCGCCCTGAGTCTAAGGAGAAGGGTAGTATAAAAAATCGAATAAATAAAAAATATATAAATAATCCAGATTAGGGATGACTAGAGCCTTAATGCCTGTGGCTTTGGTTTGCTTTCTTCAAGAAAGGGTGCGACTCAGTGCTGGGTTGCTACCGGTCCTGCCCAGATTGGTGAACCGATAGTGACAGCAGCAGAAAGTTCTGCCCATCTGGCTGGAATGCTTCTGCACATGCACAAAAGCATCGCATTCGTGCACACACCCAAGCAAAGTGGTATTGATGGGATTTATAATTCTCTACTGGTGTAACTAAGAAGGATTGGGACGAAGTATTCTAAGTCAGCAATATCCACAAATTATTCAGGAACAGGTTGGACTCAGGAGTACAGTGTTCCCTCACTTTTTGCGGGGGATGCGTTCTGAGACCACCCGCGAAAGTCGAATTAGAGATGCGGAAGTAAATACACTATTTTTGGCTATAAACAGTATCACAAGCCTTCCCTTAATACTTTAAACCCCTAAATTGCGATTTCCCATTCCCTTAGCAACCATTTAGATTATTACTCACCATGATTATTTATTAAAGTTTATTAAAAAAATTTTTTATTAAAGGTGGACGAATGTTTGGCGATGACATATGATGTCATTGGGTGGGAAAAACTGTGGTATAGGGGGGAAAACCGCAAAGTATTTTTTAATTAATATTTTTGAAAAACTGTGGTATAGACTTTCTGCGAAGTTCGAACCCGCGAAAATCGAGGGAACACTGTACATCAACACTGTGAAGGGGATGATTATAGGTACAGTGGTGGAACATAGGCCCTGAAACAGACAGCAGTAACTGCCTCCAAGGCTATTCTTTTGCTCAAACACTCAAACAATCAGCATAATTACATTACTCAAAGGTAGAACATCTGTGGCCCTCCTTTGTTGGAGGTTCTTGAAATTGAGCAATAGGCTGTTGAATTTCTACGCACAGTCTGGACTGCGAAGGATGTTGAAAGCCACAGTTTAACAAGATCTGGTAATTCTCTAGTTCTAACTTAATTTCTATTGTAGCTAATTGAGCGTGTAATTATTTTGTGTTAATGATACTGGGGTGATGTCTTACCACACAATGAAACTAGAACAATCCAAAAAGTTTTTAATCAGCCCATGTGGATAACAATATCAAGGTTGCATCTTATCGTAGCAGAAGATTCTAAACTTCAAATACGTTGCCCTTTCTTACTGGCTTGTATTATACTTTTAAAGTGCTTTCAGTATTATAAAATATGCAGGATCTTAAATAAATCCTTTCACATAAAGGCTATGTAGTAGGAAAGATGACAAAATAAAAAAAGAATTTGGCAATCTGAAATGGCTTAGGGTGATTTTTTTTTTTTTTGGAAGTGGCTCACAACATTCATCAAAGCCATTAAAGCATAAAGCTGCACTTTTTAAAAAGGGAGAGTTGAAGTTTGTTTATTGTGGTGTGGAATAGCCTTTGCTAACCCATCACAAATGAGCATAGAATAAAGAAAAGTTGCCCAATTTTTGTTTTTAGCTTTAGATTTTTTTTCCGAGAAAGGGGCAAAACCACTTGCTGTGATACCAATTAGAAGAACAAGAAGCATGACGCTGCAAATCTGGAGTATTAAAAATGTAAATCCAAAGCCCAAGGGTGCCTGGAGCACAACTAAAAGAGGTGGAGGACAGAATGTATCAAGCGATAACAAGAGTGGTACTCAAATGGCTTGTGCTGTCTGATTATCTCCCGGCTTCCATGCTGAAGCTAAACCTTAGAAGAGGTTTAGACTCTGAAGCTTCCAATAATGGAAGAATATCTCAACAGAGAACAGATGTAAAAAGAAACAATATTAAGGAATCTGATTTAAGTCCATAACTAAATGCATCCCATCCTTCCTTCCTTCCTTCCTTCCTTCCTTCCTTCCTTCCTTCCTTCCTTCCTTCCTTCCTTCCTTCCTTCCTTCCTTCCTTCCTTCCTTCCTTCCTTCCTTCCTCCCTCCCTCCCTTCCCTCCCTCCTTCCTTCCTTCCTTCCTTCCCTCCCTCCCTCCTTCCTTCCTTCCTTCCTTATTCCTTCCTTCCTTCCTTCCTCCCTCCCTCCCTCCCTCCCTCCCTTGAAACACTTCATACCCTCATCCCCCTTTTGGCTATAATCATGTGGAAGTTGAACACCATCATTTCCATCTAGGGAGACATTTCTGTCTAATAATCTTCACATTACAACGCCACCATCGTAATTAAAAGATTAAAAACCAAATGTCTAATTTGGAGGTGACAGCTGGTGAAATGGCAACACAGGAGGCTGCATTTACTGAGCCCCCATCTGATAATTATAAAATTTGTTCCATAAATATTGGGTAGGAGTAGTTTTCATTGTAGCATACACCAGCGGTATTAGCTGTGGTTTGAATGCAACAAGCAAAGTTTACTGCAGAAGTGTGGCATGCTGATAACAAAGAATGTAAAGGTGGAACTTCAAGTCTTATATTACAAAATTAATGCTAGCTCTTCCAAGTATAATACAGGCAGCCAGTTAGTAAAGCTGAAGATGTGAACATAATGAGTAGGAGGGCTACTAGCAGTTGCATTTTCAAAGTCAGGTCATAATTAACTTTCCCCCCCCAAATCTGTTATATCTTTGAATGGTTGTTAACTAAGTGGTCATAAGTCAAGAATTACCTGTAATCATTTGGAGTTTGTGGTGAAAAATGAATACCTGTGAAATTAAGTGTATTTTAATTACCCAGACTATATTTCTATAGTATTTGAAATATAAGAGATGCAGCACTATCCTATAATTTCAACTATATATTATTCTATCAGATATAAGTATAAATATCAGGAATGGTTTATTAAAAGAGGCTTATATGGTAATATAAGCTTGAAGCACCAGTGAATCACATTTGGTGAATGGAAATTTTTTTTAAAGAAAAAACTTGGATAATTTAGAATCGGAAATAGAAACAAAAGGTTGAAGACTGTGATAATAATTGACAATAATTGCTTATTCCATAAAAATAAGAAAGAATGGAGAATCCTCGAGACAATCTTTCTCAAACAGAAGGGTGCCCCCCCAGGAGCATGCAGAGTGATGCTAAGGGAGGGCACCTGTGACCCTGGGGGACATGCGCGATCCCTCTTGATTGATTCCCCCAGATGGGAAGTGTTTTCCCAGTTGCACACTGCTCCGAGCCTGGAAGAGAAGGTGGCTAGGCAGGGTGGGGTGACTGACTGGGTTCTTGTTGTTTTTGGTGGCACCATGGTAGTCATGAACATCTTGACGAACCTGCTGCTGGACAAGGAGGAGCATCCTTTGCAGCTGGGTGAAAGCTTTGAATGGCATCCTAAAGCTTCCTTCCACACCACTTGCTGTGAGTGCCCAGAGGCAGCACTTATGGGCCAGGCCGGTGACCCCATGTCAAAAGAGGGCCCTAGCCAGTGAAGGGCTACCAAAACGTTTACTACCACACTGTGGGTGTGGCTTATGCAGGATGCCCTGCATTTTCTTTCAACACCTTTCAGTGAAAATTCGGTGCTCTGGGGTGGAGCTCCATTTTCACTACCATACTGCGTTCCCCCCATCTGGGCAGTAGCCCACCCCTGGCCCTAACTAGGGTAGCCTATGCCTGCCTAACTGAAAACAGGCTCCACTGAGTTCAGTGTGACTTACTCCCAGGTAAGTGGGTAGAGCAGCCTTTTCCAGCCAATAGTTTGCTTGCAGCTTATAGTAAGTAAAATAATAAATATTAACACAAAAATTCCATTGGTGCCCAGATCGGAGAGTTGGTGTGTGTGTGAGAAATGTTTACTTCTTCATGGAGGGGGCGTAACAAAATAATTGAGAAGCACTGCCTTGAGATAAGGGGCAGATATGGAATTTTGAAAGTTATGATGGGTGAGGAATTCTGGAAGCTGAAAGTAAAAAAGTTGCCAAGGTTGGACATCTAGTAATCTAGCAAAGTTGCCAAGGATGTCCAAGGTTGGACATCCCTGCTTCAGTAACACATGCTGCTTTTAAAGTAGGATGAGTCTAAATAAAAATGATGCGGAGGCTCAGTCTTTCATGTGCAGTATGCCACCAACTTCCCATTTAACTTTTTTAACAGTTAAAACCATCTTTCAAAAACCAAACCAAACCAAAATCCCAGCTGAAGCAAGAATCCTGCTGGGCATCAGGGGTGTGTTTTGGGTCACATTGCTCCTTACAAGCACCACTTTGCTGGTTCCTGGAATCAAGTTACTGACAGTGCATTTACGTGGGTCATACATGATGCTTCTCTCCGCTCCATAACTAAGATTCTTCATGATAGAAAATGTCCCCTTTCTCCCAACATGCCGAGACATATCAGTGTAAACTTATGATTAAAAATCTGCAGAAGTGTAATTTCTAATAATTTGGTAATTATTTTAAAAGGGTTCATTCACACATGTAGTTTATTGTGATTAGAGGGTTCTCAGCGTAGCCTGCTCTTGAAGCGCTCGCCAGCAACCACAGGGATAATTGGCTCTAAATCCTCTGAAATTCATACCTCATTAAATAAGACTGTCAGCAACCCTGCTGTAATCTCCTTGCTGAATCCTTTTTAGATTTGCCTGGCTGCCACGTCCATTCTCCTGGTCTTGTTAATCTGCAGAAGGGAAACCCTTTTATGTTCTTTGTAGGGATGTCCAAGAAAATTAATTATATTTTGATACCTCATTTGTTTTCCTTATCTTTTTTTTTAAAAAAAAACTCTTTTCACTGCAGCTTAATTTTTGTTTCATTATTCATTTGTTAAAATTGTGTTTTACAAATCATTTATAATAGTTATAGGCAACTTCAATGAACGTTTGTGTACACAGAATATTATTTCTCCCACTTCGCTAAATTTTACTCAAATACAACAGATTGGATGTTATTTTGAAGTATTTTGGGGAAGAATAATGCAAAAATTAGATTGCTCCCTATTTTTCCTGAATGGAAAAATATTTCTGTTAAAAGAATAGAGTAGAGTAAAGTAGACTTAAGTAGAGTAGAATAGAATAGAATAGGATAGAATAGAATTCTTTATTGCCCAGATGTGTTTGGACAACAAGGAATTTGTGTTTGGTGCTCAGTGTACGTAAAAGAAAAGATACATTTGTCAAAAATCATGAAGTACAGCATGATTGTCATAGGGTACAAATAAGCAATCAGGAAACAATCTATATTAATATAAATCGTAAGGATACAAGCAACAAGTTACAGGAATGACAGAGACAGAAAAAACTCTGCAGGAAACAACTGCAAGACAAATTCCTTGTGTGTTCAATCACATTTGGTCAATAAAGAATTCTATTCTAATCTAACTCATTTGACAGTTTGTTCGTTTGTGTGCTTCTTCTTTGGAAAACCTCTGCTCGGATTATCTGTTTTGGCTTCTGTTTTGTGGACTGATTCCAGGCATCTTGCCAACCTCTGTAAGCTTCCTGACTTTATGGACTTACACCAGCTGTTAATGTCGTAAGTTTTCTCTGGTCCATAGCTGAGGCAGAACACTCTAGTTATCCTGAAGACATCTCCCCCTGGTCTATATAATTTATGCATGGTATGTTTGTGTGTATGTCTTGCTTTTAAATAAGGGTTTTTAAGATATTTTAAATATTAGATTTGTTATTGTACATTGTTTTTTTACTATTGCTGTGAGCCGCCCCTAGTCTACAGAGAGGGGCGGCATACAAATCTGTTCTGTCAAGCTCTCTGGTAGAATCCTCCCAAAAATGCACAGATACAATTTCAGACACAAACACGTTTGAAAATTCAAAACAATGTTCTTGATACCAAAAATTCAATTAAGCCAAGCCCTCTTTTGGTATAGCAAAGAGCACTTGTCTCCAAACAAACTGGTAATTTGTACAAGTCCCTTATCAGTTCTGTGATACTTAGCTTGCAGCTGTGAGGCAATTCACAGTCCTTCTTCTTTCACAAAGTGAAACACACTTTGCTCTGGTTTAGTTTCAAAGCGGGGGAAAATCAGCACACAAAAGGTCAAAGTCAGCAAAGCAGTCATGAAACACAAGGATCAGATAATCCTCTACAATGGCCAAACCCACAGGCTTCTATTTATAGCAGCCTCACTAATTACCACAGCCCCACCCAACCACAGGTGGCCTCATTTTCTTTGATAATAATCTCTCAGTTGTTGTTGCCTATGCATCGCTCTCCGCATACGTGGCTGTATCATTAACTCTTGTTCTGAATCCAAGGAGGAGCTAGATAATTGATCTCCTTCTGAGCTGTCTGCCACACTCTCCTCCTCCCTGTCACTCATGTCTTCTTAGTCAGAGGAGCCTTCATCATCAGATTCCACCGGGGGCAAAACAGGCCTGCAGCATGTGGATGTCTCCCCCACATCCACAGTCCTTGGGGCAGGAGCTGGGCCAGAGCTAACCACAACACAAATCTAATAAATGAAATGAAATGAAGTGAAAATGAAGATGAACATCAAGGGCATGTTGCTTCAATTTCCAGTGGACTCCCTCAAGTTCAGATGAAACTACTGTAAGTATTGAATTGAAAAGCCATGGTATCTATAAAATAAATCGAAATCGAATAAATAAACCTATTTCTATACCTTTATTTGATTAAAAACAATCAAAAAGAGGCAGAGAAACTGGGACTCTCTCCTAAAAGAATCTAAGGCAACAAAACCTTGCAAGAGCGGTTAGAAAAAGCCAGACCAGAATTCTAAACATAGCCAAGAGAGTTGGATATTTTCTGAAGGACTTGGAATATAGCTCTGAAACATTTGGATTGTTTGGACTGCTTTGAAGGATCTTAAGTCTTTGTAAATGCAAATCTGGAAACTGTAAAGCAAAAGACTAATCACTTTAGGTTTACAGATGCTGATAGCAGTGGACACATTATTACAGCTCCTGCTACCCACGAAAGACGGGAATTGCATTATCAGTCTTGTGGGCCTGATCAGTGACATTTTTTATTTGTTCCCTCCAGGCAGCAGAAGACCGAAATATAATTCCTGGATATTTAAAAGCCTATGGAGATATTATTTATTTTCCAGTAATTACTTTTGTCTTAGAATACTGAGTGAAGAGCCTGTCTCTTCCACACTATAAAGCAAAGGCTTGCTTAAAGACTGTGCCTCAGCCTATTTGCTTCGGGGATGGGGAGAGGATGGCTTCTTCATCAGCATAAAAGAGAACTGAAATGGATTCTTAGCCAGTTTGGGAGGATGCCATTCAGTATTTTTCAGAGTTTGGATTATAATATTAAAACAGAAATGAAAAAGAAGAAGGAAAGCAACCTCGCTCCATTCCTTTTCTGGTGTGTATTGGACATATAGAACATTTAACTTCCCTTAAAGTATTTTCATGAAGCTTCATAATCAAAATGTAGGAGCCTTAAATCCATAGGACGAAGCTGCCAGCAGCACAAAGAATCTCTATTTGGTAAATAAATCATTTTAAAGCAATGAAAAAAGAGATAAAGAGCACTCTATGTGTTCAAGCAGAGGCAGGATGTAGATGGAAGGAAAGAAGCAAAATGCGATGGCTTCTTCCTCATTTTAATTTTTTTTTTATGATAGTCTCTTTCTGCAACTAGGTCTCATCCTCATTTCTCTCACTTACTTTATTATTAGATTTTCATCCCACATTTATTATTTTATAAGTAATTCAAAATGGTGAAGATCTATAATATTTCTTCCTCCTACTACCCATATTTTCCCGAAAATAAGACACGGTCTTATTTTCTTTTGGACCCCCAAAATAAGCATCGGGGCTTATCTTTGAGGGATTATTTTTTTCTCCATGTACGGGAGTTCCATTTTTTCTGCTTACTCGCAGCAGGGCAGGAGGTCATGTGGTGTGCTAGTGCCGCCACTGTGAACCGAGGAGGGGGAGCTGCCCCATACAGCCTGCATTACTTCAGTCAGGTCAACCACACTCTTCGTAGTGATGGCCTGGCAGCCTCATCCAGCAAGAGCCCACATTTCTTCTGCTTGCTTGTGGAGCAGAAGGCTGAGCTATACAGCAGTGCCACAGCCTACGACAAGGCGGGGTAGTGGTGGAGCTGCCCCATGTGCCCCATGCCAGTTTACCTCAGGGCCTCCATAGGCCCAGACACCTGCCTTGCTTTGCGGCCACAGCACCAACATGCCATTTGGCCTCCTGCCCTGTTGCAGCTGCAAGCAAGTAGAAGAAGTGGGCCATCAGCCATGTTGGCTCCGGCTGTATGTGACTATCAGTGCTGCCATCGTGAGGCAGGTGTCAGGGCATGGATGGCCTGGCTGCAGGTGCCCTGAAGTAAGCCGGTGCAGGACACATGGGGCAACTCCCCCCCTGCCTCACCTCATGGCCATGGCACCACAATCAACCAGACAGAATGGGTGGGCGGTCAGCTGTGCAGGTTCTTAATTAGGGCTTACTTTGGGGGAGGGTACGGCTTATATTAGGTGCATACATGAAACATATTAGGCCTTAATTTTGGGATAGGTCTTACTTTTGGGGAGTAATATTCATCCTGCATAAGCCACATCCACAGTGTGGTAGTAAAAGGTTTGGTAGCCCTTCACTGCTGACACCTTAAATATTATACCAAACTGCCTATTTTCATTTAGCTCCTCACACACCCCATCCTCAGGATGCACAGATTAAGTAATTAAGTAATTGGCTTTAAGCACAGGTACTACCTGGTATAATGCATATGGCTTTGATGGACCCGGAAGCTCACTGTATCTTGTATCTGAAAGTTAGCAGATCATTTTTCTTCCTATCCAAAAAGCATCAGCATAATATTGCTGCATCTGTTGAGGCTGATGCTAATATACTATTTGGATACATTGGTTGCTGTTCTAATCCCTTTCCTGATTTCAGTCTTTCCCTCAGTTAATTTTTTATAAGTTTCTTTTAAGTTATGTTTTCCAATAGATGAGGATATTTGCAGCTCAGGGTTGAACTGTGAGGTTTTGGTGTGCTCTCTGATCTTGGTTGTTTGCTTGCAGGCATTCCATTATACATCATGATGAAATACCCTTAATCTCAAAACATATAGCAGATCCATGGATGTCCATGTGCCGCCTCTATGTTGGTTGAGGCAGGCAGGATTCCCTTGAGTACCATTTGTTGGGGGTCAAGGGAAAGGGAGGGTTTTGCCTTCTCTTTCTGCTCAAGATCCACATGTACAATTGGTGGGCCACTGTATGACGCAGAATGCTGGACTCGATGGGCTTTGGCCTGATTCAGCATGTCTCTTCTTACGTTCTTATCCAATCAGTTTCAATTGGGAAACTATTATTATCTCAGACCAAGCCAAATCCAAAAATGCTAGGGAATTCCTGGAAGCGTGGCATTTGGACAAATCAGTCATTATTAACCACATACATCATTCAAAAGAGACAATTAAAAAACCTAGGAAAGAAACAAGACTTGATTGAAGTGTATAAAATCATGCATGGGATAGAAAAGGTGGATAGAGAAAAATTCTTTTCTCTATCACACAATACTAGGACGAGGGGGCACTCCCTAAAGCTCATAGGTAAGAAAGCGAGGACAAATCAAGGGAAACATTTCTTCACCCAGAAGAGGTCGTGACAACTGTCAGCCTTGATAGCTTCAAGTCAGGATTAGACAGATTCATGGATGCCAAGTGTATCGGTGGTTATTGAAATGGATATTCATGTGCTGCCTCTATGTTGGTTGAGGCATGCAGGATTCCCTTGAGTACCATTTGTTGGGGGTCAGGAGAAAGGGAAGGCCTTGCCTTCTCTTTCTACTCAAGATCCCCATGGACAATTGGTGTGACACAGAATGCTGGACTTGATGGGCTTTGGCCTGATTCAGCATGGCTCTTCTTATGTTCTTAAACAACAAATCCCTTCCAGCAACCATCACTCAGATAAGCAATGATTAATACCAGACAAATAATCAAGCAGAAAATAATTCTCTAATCAAGGAGGAAGGTACATCCTCATTAACACTGAAATAAAGCTACTACATATAAATGGGCAGCAGACCTCACACTTACAGCATGGATGATGTTATCTCGTTGGGCAATATCTGCAAGCAAAACAAGCAAGGGAGTACCAGGAACTTCAGAGTTATTTATTGTTTTAATGCAGTTGACTGACCACTTTTATCTTTTTGCTTCAGAATATTTGTTTCCATTTTCCTCTTAAGTTTGTTGTTGTTGTTATTTCTTCATTTTACCTGGTTTTTAAAATATTATTAAAAAAAGAAGCTACTTTAAGTTTTTGTATTCCTCTACTGTTTTAGTGTTTGTAAATTCTCAGAATATTTTTATTCTAAATTTATAGTTTTTAACATTATCATATATTCTTTCTTAGACCTACATGCTTGTATTTAGGCTATCCTCATTTTTCTACATTTTTCTGCAGCAACAATTCTCTGATTTTCTCTTCTATAACCTTGCAGTCTTTAGACTCATTTTTCTACATTTTTCTGCAGCAACAATTCTCTGATTTTCTCTTCTATAACCTTGCAGTCTTTAGACCAGTTGTCCAAGAATTTTGGGTACTGAAGTCCAATATAGCTGAAGGAAATCAGGCCGGGAAAAGATGAAAGAACTCTAGCCAGGGGTGAGCGGCTGAGGGTTTCACAGGGCTTTGGGAGAATATCTAGCTAAGACTCTGTGCACTTCAGAGAACCCTCAAATCCCACTTCTGGCTGGCCCCACCTGCCATGCCCCTCCCCTCCCAGGAATTCCCACGCAGCCCATTTTGGATGCAGCCAAGTGCAAGGTATATGCAGAGAAGGGGTGGGTTCTATTTATCTTCCCCACTGGTTTGTATCACATCGGAAGTGCAAGAGACTAGAGTCTACAACTTCTTCCTGCCACATGTTCAAGGAAGCAATTGGGAGTTATTTTCTGCCAACGGATGATATTACTGAGAAGGGGAAAGTAGCATGGATTTTGCCCACAGCTGCCCTGAAAATGCCTTGTTTATGTGGAGCAACAATTTCGACTGGATCAATGTGGTAAAGGGAGGTTGTGAGGACTTGAGTTCTGTTGTGGCCCATCCACGTCCCGCTCAGCTGATCACGGATTCTGAGGATCGAGAGATGGGTGTGTTTTGGTATCCTAGGCCACTGTACTTGGTACCCGAGTCTGATAGGAAGGAGAGCAGAGAGGATGTGGAGTCAGGCTGAAAGCCACCCAAGGTCTCGTGTACATCCAGAGGTGCCCATGAGTGACTAAGGCGAAGAGGAAGAGTTTCTTCTTGATGCAAGAGTGTGCAGAAGTATCAGCAGGCAGGAATGGCTGAATAGGAAAAGATCTATGCGTGAATAGCTCTATAGAACAATTAGCCACGCCTAAGGGCAAGTCTTATGATGAGTGAACGCAGAAGTCAAATGTATAATGTGAGTGATGGATTGGCCAGAGTTGAATGTGGAATTAATGAGTTTATTAGAAGGAACTTCTTATTTCTGGGGCGCCTGCCAATTCAAGTCAGTCAGTGCAAATGCTAGCTGGGGAATCAAAGAAGAAATAATTATGAACTTTGATATCTGTTTCCAGACAATAACTAGCTGGCACAGAAAAGACATTCCTTGCTTGACGCTGCATTTTGGAAACCTTTTTGATTTATAAAATATTAGAATTACATGTTTAAAACTTGCATGTGGACTTATTTCTTGAAGGGCTCATTGTGGGGTCAGAACAAGTTCTTTCTGATTTAAGGACAGGAGGAAAGCATATCATTGCAGACACGAGGAGGCTACACTACATAAGTGGGTTTCAGCAGGTTCTGACCAGTTCTGGAGAAGCGGAAGCAGAAATTGTGAGGAGTTTGGGGAACTGGTATGGACATTTCGAGTAATTTGGAAAACCAGTAAATACCACTTCTTCTTTTTTTAAAATCTCTTTATTGTTTTCAAAAATATTTCTCACAAGTTTTGTTTAGGTTTTACAGATCTTATTCCATCTCTGTTACCTTTTGCATATATCATTCATTTCTTTATATCTTTAATTTAATAGTATACATTCAATTATATATATCATTGGTATAATACTTCTTTGAGATAAAAGGAAAGAGGTAAAATGTTTGCTTTTTGTTTCTATTGATATTCGTAAGATATTTGTTAACCTTTCTATATATACTGATACTTTGTATTGTAACATTTTTAATTTTTCTTATGAATCCATTCATGCCATTTGTACCATAATCGTTTTGATTCTTTAATTTTAGTTCCCTTAATTGAATTTGTAATTTCATCCATCTCTACACACATATATTTTGTCAATAATTAGGCTTTCTGATGGATCTGTTCATTTTTCCACATTTGCGCTAGCGATATTCTAGCAGCGGTATTTATATGGGTCACAAGGAAGAGAGTTTGCTTTGAGTAAATACCACTTCTGACTGGCCCCACCTCCATCTTTTCTCTTCCTCCCAAGTGCAAGCTGATCGGGAGGAAATGGGTTTTTTGCAGTTATCTTCCCCTGGAGTGGGGTGGGAATGGAGATCCTTCCCCTGCCACACCCACCAAGTGACTTCCACTTTCACACCACAGCCACCAAGCCACGTCCATCAAGCCACACCCACAGAACCAGTGGTAAAAATTTTCAAAACCCACACTGCTACACTAGCAGCACTTTCTATAGATTTTAGGAAGTTATAAAATAAATATGTCCAATTGTTCCATTATTCATCTGTATTATTTTTTATTATAGCGTGCCATTTCTTTCTTCTTTTTGCTTCAGTCCCCATTTTTATAAAAAAATTTTGGTCACCCCTGACTTTCTCGTTTATTTTAACCTCCTTAGAATAAATCACATTTTGTGATTCTTTTTTTTTCTGGCTCCTTTTCTGTTCTATTAGTTCATTGTGGCATTGTGGCATCCTACCGGTCAATGATTACTTCAGCTTCAACTGCAACAACACAAGAGCATGCAACAGATTAAAACTTAATATTAACCGCTCCAAACTTGACTGTAAAAAATATGACTTTAACAATCGAGTTGTCGAAGTGTGGAACTCATTACCAGACTCAATAGTGTCAACCCCTAACCCCCAACATTTCTCCCTTAGACTATCCACGATTGACCTCTCCAGGTTCCTAAGAGGTCAGTAAGGGGCGCACATAAGTGCACTAGTGTGCCTTTCGTCCCCTGTCCAATTGTCTTTCCTTTATCTCATATATCATATATATATTTTCTTCCTTTTATATATCTTCTCCTCTTTTTTTACATATTATCTTTATATATATTACGTCATGTCTATTCTCTTCCATATGTATTGTGTATTGGACAAATGAATAAATAAATAAAATAAATTGCAAACCGCACCTCTAAATCTATTTTTTTGTTTCTCGCACTTCCCATTTTCTATTCTCTTCTTTGGAATACAGGATTTTCAGTCATTCATCTTGTTTTATTACCTCAACAAAAATCCCCCTCCTCTCTCCCCTCCCCCTTTTCCCCCTCCCTCCCCCTCCCTCTTTCTTCCATTTGGCTTCATTTATTCATCTTATTATTACCAGTACGCAGGCATACTGGAAACCCAGCAATGATTTTGAGACTGTTAAGTTTACTGTGAGACCCTTTTAACCATTCGACATTACTACCCAACCTGAACTGGCTTTTTCTTGCCTAGAGTACTACCTAGAATGAATTCCCAGCTTTCTTAATGTAAAAATGTGTCACACTTCCCTTTACGTTTGTTCTCTGCCAGGCCAGAAACCTATGTACTTTGCCAAAGGCAAAAGGCAAGTCTGAGAGGCAGCAGGTCTTTGTGTTTTCAGAAACTGGGAAGACAGACATTCCTTCTTTTGTCTTAGAATGCTAAGTGTAATCTGATAGAGGGGGCAAAAAAAGGAAAGACTAGGGACTAATCCATTTAAACTGCTGTCTCCAAATGGAGAGTTAAGCTGCAGAGCTTCCTTTGACTTATTTTTTTTTTGGGGGGGGGGGGCTTTTTGCTTTTTTGCCAGGATCTGAGCTGCCAAAGTCTGAATGCAGTGTTCCCTCTAATTTTTTGGGTGGGTGGGTGGGCGGAAAAGTATAGTGTCTGAACGGCAGTCCCTTCAGGACTGGGCGGCACAGAAATAACAAACAAACAAACAAACAAACAAACAAACAAACAAACAAACAAACAAACAAAAAATCCACCCTGTTTTGCCTCAGAGAATTTCAAAATAAAATACTGTACTGTGTGTCTATAACAGTGAGCTCATAATAGGGCAACTCTATCAATATCAAAATGCCACTTAAATAGTTGAGCTAGTTTCAAACTAGATTTTGATTTTCTTTCTCTCTTCCTTACTCCCATTCTTTTTCTTTCTCTTTTCCTTCCTCTCTTTTTTCTATCTGTTTCTCTCTCTTCCTCTCTCTCTCCTTCCCTCTCACTCTTTCCCTCTCGGCTTCTGGGCAGGTTTGGAAAACTCTGAGTTGATGATGATTTTTAAGTGAGCGATTGCTCACTGCTCAGCTTAGAGGGAACTATGGCTGTATGATTTCTAGATCATGGCAATAACTCAGAAGTTGAATCATGGCAACTGGACATTTTTTCTTGTTGTTTAGAAACATTTCACTGCTTCTCCAAGTAGCTTCTTCAGACTGAGCAAGCTGATTGGGCGAATGTGCGTGTGTAATATATTTTGCTGATAATGAAAATAAAGGGAGACTGGTATAGATATACCTATAAATCCCTATATGGCATCGGACCAGATTACTTACGGGACCGCCTTCTCCCGCATGAATCCCAGTGACAGGTTAGGTCCCACAGAGTTGGCCTTCTCCGGGTCCCATTGGCTAGACAATTTTTTTCTGGTGGGGCCCAGGGGAAGAGTCTTCTCTGTGGTGGCCCCGGAACTCTGGAATCATCTCCCTCCAGGGATTCGCCCTGCCCCCCCCTCCTCACCTTTCGCAAGAGCCTCAAAACTCATTTATGTTGCTAGGCATGGGGCAATTAGATCAATCTGTATATTCTGGAGGACAGAAGGAAAAGGGGGGACATGATTGAAACATTTAAATATGTTAAAGGGTTAAATAAGGTTCAGGAGGGAAGTGTTTTTAATAGGAAAGTGAACACAAGAACAAGGGGACACAATCTGAACTTAGTTGGGGGAAAGATCAAAGGCAACATGAGAAAATATTATTTTACTGAAAGAGTAGTACATCCTTGGAACAAACTTCCAGCAGACGTGGTTGGTAAATCCACAGTAACCGAATTTAAACATGCCTGGGATAAACATACATCCATTGTAAGATAAAATACAGGAAATAGTATAAGGGCAGACTAGATGGACCATGAGGTCTTTTTCTGCCGTAAGTCTTCTATGTTTCTATGTTTCTATGTTTCTAAGCCCCATTGCTCTGTTTATGAGATGTAATGTGTGGTTGTGAATGAATTGGCTGACTGATTTTATTATACAGTGATTAGTGTTGGGCAAACCGAGCTCGCATAATTCGGGTCCGTACCGAATTTTGCAATGTTCGGTATGCCGAACCTGAACCCGAATTTTTAAAAAAATCCATGCCAAAGTTTGGAGTTTGGGTTTGACATTCCCTCAAACACCACGAAACTCTGCCGCCCGGGAGGAGAGTGGGGAATCCCATCGTGGCATTCCCCACCTCCTTTTGCTTGCTGCGCTGTAAGCAAAAGCAGCTGGGAAACCCCATGATGGAATTCCGGGGGGCAGAGTTTTAACGTCATGTATACTTCTTCCTGACCTCCCTTTACTTGCTTGGAATAGAGGCCAGAAACATAGCTAATTCTATAGTGTAATGGTTAGCATTCTCGACTTTGAATCTAGCGATTGAGGTTCAAATCCCGGTGGAACCACCTTTTTAAAAAAAATTAAATTTTTATTTATTTATTTATTTATTCATTCATTCATTCATTCATTCATTCATTCATTCATTCATTCATTCATTCATTTATTTATTTATTTATTTATTTATTTGATTTGATTTGATTTGATTTGATTTGATTTGATTTGTATGCCACCCCTCTCCGGAGACTCGGAGCATGTAACAGTAACAATAAAACAGTGTACAATAGTAATCTAATACTAAAAACGATTAAAAAAAACCCATTACAGTGATCCCCCGGTTACTGCGTCCCCGACCATTGCGAACAGGCTAATTTGCGATTTTTGAACCCGGAAGTCAGAACACCATCTGCGCATGCGTGCCCTTTTTTTCTATGGGCACGCATGCGTGGATGGCGCCGGGCAGATCAGCTGCTGGGCGGCTTCCCTAGGTCTTCCCCCTCTTGGCGGGCATCAGCGAGGAGTTTCCCCACCGCCCACGCAAACTCCTCGCTGCTGCCGCTTCGCTCGGGCCGCTTCCCAGCTGAGTACTCAGCTGGGAAGCGGCCCGAGCGAACGGCTTGTCCGCAGCCTGCCTGCCCGCGCGCCCACGGCTCACGCGCCCTTCTACCACCCACGCCGTTCGCTCGGGCCGCTTCCCAGCTGAGTACTCAGCTGGGAAGCGGCCCGAGCGAACGGCTTGTCCACAGCCTGCCCACGCCGTTCGCTCCCCCTCTTGCTGGCGGGAGAGCGAGAAGCCCTCCCCAGCACCCGCTCGCCCACCGTTCGCCGCTCGCCCGCCCTTCGCCCGGCCACCCGCCGTTCGCTTGCTGCTCGCCCGGCCACCCGGGTTCGTTTGGCTTGAGGGCTCAGTTGGGAAGGCCCGCGGGTGTTTTAAAACGTCGCTGCCGACATGGGGGGCTTGCTAGCACCCCCCCAAACCCGGGTTGCGGGTTCGGGGGGGTGCTAGCGAGCCCCCCATGTCGGCGGCGACGTTTTAAAACACCCGTGTGCCTTCCCAACTGAGCCCTCAAGCCAAGCGCAGAAGTTCGCCTTTGGCGCTTGGCTTGAGGGCTCAGTTGGGAAGGCGCGCGGGTGTTTTAAAACGTCGCCGCCGACATGGGGGGCTCGCTAGCACCCCCTCAAACCTGGGTTAGGGGTTCGGGGGGGGGGTGCTAGTGAGCCCCCCATGTCGGCGGCGACGTTTTAAAACACCCGCGCGGCTTTCCAATGAGTCCCGAAGACAAACGCGGAAGTTTGACGTTTGTCTTCGGGACTCATTGGAAAGCCGCGCGGGTGTTTTAAAACATCGCCGCCGACATGGGGGGCTCGCTAGCACCCCCCCAAACCCGGGTTAGGGGTTCGGGGGGGTGCTAGTGAGCCCCCCATGTCGGCGGCGACATTTTAAAACACCCGCGCGGCTTTCCAATGAGTCCCGAAGACAAATGCGGAAGTTTGACGTTTGTCTTCGGGACTCATTGGAAAGCCGCGCAGGTGTTTTAAAACGTCGCCGCCGACATGGGGGGCTCGCTAGCACCCCATGTCGGCGGCGACATTTTAAAACAGCCGCGCCGCCCCCAATCTTCAGCTCCTCGCTAGCGCTGTGGAAGTAAAAACACCATCTGCACATGCGCAGATGGTGTTTTTACTTCCGCAGCGCTACTTCGCGAAAACCCGCTCATTGCGGGGGGTCCTGGAACGGAACCCTCGCAATGATCGGGGGATCACTGTAATATAAAAACCAAACATAGATACATACATACCATGCATAGAATTTTAAAGGCCTAGGGGGAAAGAGGATCTCAATTCCCCCATGCCTGACGGCAGAGGTGGGTTTTAAGTAGCTTGCGAAAGGAAAGGAGGGTGGGCGCAATTCTAATCTCTGGGGGGAGTTGGTTCCAGAGGGCCGGGGCCGCCACAGAGAAGGCTCTTCCCCTGGGTCCCGCCAAGCAACATTGTTTAGTTGATGGGACCCGGAGAAGATCCACTCTGTGGGACCTAACTGGTCGCTGGGATTCGTGCGGCAGAAGGCGGTCTCGGAGATATTCTGGCCCGATACCATGAAGGGCTTTATAAGTCATAACCAACACTTTGAATTGTGATCAGAAACTGATCGGCAACCAATGCAGACTGCGGAGTGTTGGTGTAACATGGTCATATTTGGGAAAGCCCATGATTGCTCTTGCAGCGCCACCACCTTCTCAATAACCTTCCCCATAAAGGGGAAGTTGAAGACTGGACGGTAGTTATTGAGCACGGCTGGGTCGTGGTATCATCATCATCATCATCATCATCATCATCATCATCATCATCATGCTTCTTTACATAATAAAAGGGGTTTGGGTCCTTTTAATCCTTTCTTAGTGGGAAAAAAAGAAAGCATTAAAAAGACCCTTTTTAAAAAAGGTGGTTCCACCGGGATTTGAACCCCGATCGCTAGATTCAAAGTCGAGCGTGCTAACCATTACACTATAGAATTAGCTATGTTTCTGGCCTCTCTTCCTTTTTTTTTTTTAAAAAAATTTTTTTTTATTGATTTTATAGGTTTACAAAAAACAACCATATAACAGTGCACAGTGCATGTGCCCATCACCAAACAACACACACACCCCGTCACCCCCACCACCCCCACCACCCCTATAGGAGGATTCAAAGACTTTTAAGTTATTTGTCTATCTATTGATCCTTGGCTCTATCTTGAACGCTTTTTTTACTAAAAGAGTGATTGTAGTTTATTTTTCGTATTTACATCACAGATTCTACTTAACATATAATCTTTTACCTTGTTCCATCGCACCATCAGCTTCTCTAGTTTATTCTCATCAAAATTATTTAATCTTATTTCCATAATTTCAAAATGTATGTAATCCACCATGTACCAATACCAATTCTGTAGTGTCCATTTTGTAGAGTCTTTCCATCCTAATACTATCACCGCTTGAGCACTTTCCAATGCTACAGTTTTAATTTCTTTAGATTCTCCTAGTTCCCTATACAGTATTTAATTAAAATTGCTGTTTCTTTTGTAATTATCCAATTAATGTTTAACATTTTATTAATTTCATTCTGGACTACCTTCCAGAATTTCTGTATTTCTATACATTCCCAGATCATGTGCATAAAGATTCCTTTTTTCTGGCATCCATGCCAGCATTTACCTTTCTCTTTCCCCTGGAAGTATGCAAGTTGTGCAGGTGTATAATACCACTTATGTAAGATTTTTCTTCTCATCTCTTTAACTCTCGTGTTTTTAATCTTATATATGTTTACTATTATTTCTTCTATTTCTCTTTCGTCTATTTGTAAGTCATCCTGCCAACATCTTGTTAAACTTTTAACTACTTCTTCTTGCCTCTGCAATAGCATTCTATATATGTTACTGGCTTGTCCTTTACTTTCATTTATCTTTACCCTTATTATTTTTTCCAAGCTATTTTCTTCTCGTAAGAAGGCTTCTTTATTCTCACTTTTATTTAAACATGTACATATTGCATTAATCTGCAACCATTGCTGTTTACCGATCAACCATTCCAATCTAGTTCTACTAACTCTTCCATCTTTCTCATATAATTGTTCCATTCTCATTACCCCTTTACTATTTAATATTTTAATAATTCTAATTAAATTAGCCTCATCCCCTATATTCAGTGCATGCAACGTTGATAGCTTGGATAACTTTATTCCACTTGTCCTCTGCCATTTAAGCCATATTTCTAAACATGCTTTAAAAGAATCACTTAGGGTACTGGTTTCAATTCTATTCCAACTTTTAAATAATAATTCTTTATTATTTATATTATTAATTTCTCTTTCTAATTCTACCCATTTCTTTCCCCCCCATAACTGTAGCTCGATTAACCTTTCAATTTGAAATGCATTTCTATATAATACTAGAGATGGGCTTCCCCAACCTCCTTCTTTTTCTTGTGCATACTGCCAATGCTTCCTTATTCTAGATTTTTTCTCTCCTTCAATCCAAAAGTTTAGTCTATTATCCCATTCTCTTAATTTTGCCTCAGGAAAACTGCCCGGTAAAACTTGAAACAAATACATCATCTTTGGTATTATCATCATCTTAAGGGCCCTTATCTTAGCCATTCTTCCTAAATCTTTTCCCTTCCAATTTTTGATCTGCTTCTGGATTTTTTTCCATATTAAGTTATAATTGGCCGTTGTTATTTTTGATGGATTTTTAAATAACCAAATTCCCAAATATTTCATTTTTTTACAACCTAATTTCAATCCTGAGATTTTTTGAATTTCAATTTGCTCTTTAGGGCCAGTATTTAAGCATATTATCTCTGATTTTTCTATATTAACCTTAAGCCCAGATTGATCTTTAAATTCTTGAAGTAATATCATTATTTTTTTCATCATTTCAATTGGGGTTTCAGACATTACTATAGCATCATCTGCAAATAGGTTTAATTTCAATTCAAGTTCCCCTATTTGATAGCCTCTCCATTCCTTATCATTTCTAATTTTATTTGCTAAGGTCTCGATTGCTAATGCAAATAGCATTGGGGATAATGGGCAACCCTGTTTAGTTCCATTTTGAATTTTAATCATTTCTGTTCTATTGCCATTTACTCTAATTTGAGCTACATTATCCTTATATATTGTTTCTATAACTTTACAAAATTTATTTCCCATATTTAAATCTTTACATAGTTGAAATAGGTATTCATGATTAACTTTATCAAAGGCCTTATAAACATCTAATTTTAAAATGCTTAATTTCCTTTTGGTACTGGTAGCATGATGTAGAACATTAATCACGTTTCTTATTGGTTCAAAGATTTTCCTTCCTTTCAAAAATCCATATTGATCTTCTCCAATTATTTTTGGTAATATATTCTCCACCCTATTTGCCAATATTTTCATAAATATCTTGTAGTCCTGATTTAACAAGCTAATGGGGTGATAGGAACTAGGATCCGTTAAATCACGATCTGGTTTTGGGACCGTTATAATTTCTGACATTTTCCACGTCTGTGGAGTTTCAAAATTTCTCCATATACGGTAATAATTCATTCATATACACTTTATAATATTCAGCTGTAAAACCATCTGGACCAGGAGCTTTAGCAGGTTTCAATCCCTTAATAACTCTAGATATCTCCTCACTTGTAATTTTTGCATTTAACATTTGACTGTCCTCTTTCTTTAATTGCTTTTTAACCTCTGAAGTTTGTGAAACAACATACTCTTTTTTATATAATTCCCCATAAAAGTCTCTCATTATTTTTTCCATTTCTACAGTATTACGTTTTATTAGACCATCCTTATCTTTTAAAGCAGAGATAAAAGATTTCTCTTTTCTTTTTTTAAATAATGTACCATTTGCTTCATAGATTTGTTGTTCCAGCTTCTAATTCTATGTTTCATAATCATCTTCATTTTATTCCAATTTTCCTCATCAAGTAATTGCAATTGCTTTTTCTTAAATGATAATAATAAATTCCATTCTCTGTTTCTTGTAATTTTTAAGGTTTCTTGGATTAATTCTATCTCTTTTAATAGATTATTCCTCTTAACATTCCAGGATTTCCTAAGGAAAGCTTCCGTACTAATGCAGTTACCCCTCATCACTGCTTTATGTGTATCCCAGACTATTGTTTCTTTAACCTCGCCTGTTGCATTAATACTAAAAAATCCATTGAGTTCCTTTTGTAATTTAGTTCTGCTCTCCTCATTTGCAGAGACAATGGGGTTATACCTCCAAATTCTTTGTTTGTTACAAACCCCTATTTCTAACACAGCTAACATAGGAGCATGATCTGATAGCCAGATGGCTTTCACTTCTGCTTTCTTCAACTTAACCTTATCTGTTTTATTAATTAACATGTAATCTATACAGCTAAATTTATTATGTATTGCAGAATAGAAAGTATCTCTTTTAACCACATTTTGATGAAGGTCCATCATATTAATTTTATTTAAATGTAACTTTTTCTTATCCCCCTTCCCTGTTGTTAATTCCAAATTAAAATCACCTGCTAAAACCACTATACCTTCCGCAAAGTTATCTAATTTTCGTTTTACATTTATTATAAATTGTTTTGCATTTACGTTAGGGGCATAAATAACCGCTAGAGTTACTAGATTATTTCTTATTTTCCCCTTAATAAATAACATTCTACCATCCTTGTCTCTCTTAATATTGCTTAACTGAAAATCCACTCTTCTATGAACCAAAATTGCCACCCCTTTGGATTTGTTCGTTCCTTTCGATTGATAAACTCTTTCCCATTCAATATTTGTTACTAATTTATTTGTTTTTTCCCTTCCCTTATGGGTCTCTGACAAGAATAAAATATCTGCCTTACAGTCTTTAGCCAGCTTCATGATTCTACATCGCTTTTTCTGTGATGAAAGACCATTTACATTGAGAGATAGAAGGCCTAAATCACCCATTTACATAAACTAAATGCATTTCCTCTTTCAACAAAATAGAGCCTGCCGGAGAATTGTTTATTTTCCCAATGAATCCACACCCTTGTGCCCCTACCCTGACCTCCCCGCAGGGGAAGGCAACGGAAAAAAAACCTTCCGTTACTGAGAGGCACTCTTAGATCTATGTTCCCTCTGAAAGCCCTCCCTTCTCCCCCATTTTACAAGACAATAAAAGATTCCCCCCTCCTTCCCTCCTCTCCCCTTATTAACTAGCGTGAACCCCCAACAAGAAGTACAAAAGTATGAAAAAAAAAGTTAAGTAGTTGAAAAACTTAATACCATATTAGCACGACAACTCAGTTCAGTTTATTATTTTTTCTTCTGTCTGGTGACACGAGGCTCCTCTCGCTTCTCCGATTGCAGTGAGGCCAATTCTCTTTGAAGTTCGGCAATCTTCTCCTCCTTGGTTTGTTCTGACTCGCGAAACGGTTCTGCTGCATCTGGCCGGTCGATCGATGCCTGGGTCTGCATTGCTTCCTCTGGATTTAATCCCAATTGTAAAAGCAGCTTTCTTCCTTCTTCTAATGACTTTGCCTGAAAAAATTTGGTATCTTTAAACACAATAATGGTGGCTGGATATCTCCAAGAAAATTTGATCCCATTTTCATACAGCTGAGAAGAGACCTCTCTCATCTGATTTCTCATCTTGAGAGTCTCGGCAGATAAATCTTTTAAAACACGTATTGGAAAAACTTTGTAGCGTAAGTTTAAAATCTGTTTGAGTTCTTTAAAAATCTCTGCAGCTCTTCTTTCTGAAAGAAATCTGATAACAATGTCTTTTGAATCACCCCTGCGAGGTCCAAAAGCCCAATGCGCTCTTTCAAATTCTTGCAACTCACATGTAACTTTGTTCTCAATAAACCACTGGATGATCTCTTGAATAAGTTGTTTGCCCCCCCCAAAATCTTTGGGGAAGCCTCTCAAGCGTATGTTAGCACGACACTGTCTATCTTCAAGATTTATGATGCGAATTTCCTGGCGAGATTTCCCCGCTTCCAGCTTTCCAATCCTTTGGTCTTGAGTTTCCGCCATTCCGGTTCCCAGTGCCGATAAATCTTTTTTCATCTCTTGGAGCAATTTGCCCATATCAGCAAAACCTTTAAGCAACGAATCCATCTTCTCCTCCAGCTCCACAGCAGACGCCATCTTCGCTTTGTTCTTACTTCTTCACCCAACCGCGTCAAAAAGAGTTATTTACTTCAACTTTTAACTCCTTCTGGTAAAGTTTTTCAACAGTTTATTCAGTTCACTCTCCTCTCAGTCCACTTTTAGTAAGCTAGAGAGGGTAGTTAAGGGTTAACTTTTATTTCTTTTTCTTCATGTGGGAGAGCTTTCCCTTGGTGCGTCAGTCCAGGCGACGCATGTGTAGATCCCCTTCTGGCCTCTCTTCCAAGCAAGTATAGGGAGGTCCTTTCAGCAAAAGGAGCTGGGAAAGCCCACAGTTTTGACGTCATGTTCTGGTTCGGGTTCAGTGACGTCACCCGAATTTTTTGTAAAGTCTGCCCGAATCTGCTGAACCCGAATTTCATCGGGTTTGCCCATCACTAACAGTGATACCTTGTCTTACAAACTTAATTGGTTAAAAACAACAACTTATTGGACAACTTATTAAAAACAACAACTTATTGGACCCAAATCTTTTTGATATGTTTGTGAGTGACATAGGGGAAGGTTTGGTAGGAAGATTTGCCTATTTGCCAATAACTCTAAAGTGTGCAATAGGGTTGATAATCCTGGAGGCATCTGTAATATGGTAAATGATTTAACTTTACTAAATAAATGGTCAAAGCAATGGAAACTGCAGTTTAATGTTTCCAAATGTAAAATAATGCACTTGGGGCAATAGCTCGGGCGCCAGCAGGTATGGCTCTGCATGTCACCTGTGGCACCCGCGCCATAGGTTCGCCATCACTGCCTTAGAATGTAAATAAATTTTAAATGTTCTGGAGATCGTGATGGCTATTGCCTCTTCATATATATATACTGTATATGTCACATGTTTTTGCTGAATTTAAAAATTAAGGGAGACTAGGATAGATTTATTTCGGCCTTATTTTGGCCTCATCAGCTAGCCATACTCTTACTGAGACTTGAACCTGCAACCTTTGCCTTGTAAGGCAGAGAATTAACCTCTAGCCTACAGTATCCAATCCCTTCAGCTCTGTACCAGGGAAGGGTTACATGTTTTTTTGTGTTGAATCACCCTGGTATATTGAAGGGACATAACAGCTACTTTTTTGCCTCTTGGCCCAAACAAGGGCCATTTTCAAGGCAGTTAATTTATTAATAGCCAACAAACTATATTCTGTATGTGTCACATGTTTTGGCTGAATTTGAAAATGAAGGGAGACTAGGATAGATCTTTAAGGCCTTATTTTGGCCTCATCAGCTAGCCATACCCTCACTGGGACTTGAACCTGCAACATTTGCCTTGTAAGGCAGAGAATTAACCTCTAGGCTAAAGTATCCAATCCCTTCATATTTACACGTTTAAACATTTTTGAATTGGATTATTTCTTCCTTAACACGGAAGGGAAAAAGCAGACTGAACGTTTAGATTTTGAACTCTTCCCTCCTGTGTTAAAAGATGCTATTTCCCCACCAGCTTAGCAATACTTGCTTTCTTCCTTGGCTGTCAAAGAGCCTTTCAGGAGCTTTCCAAAATACAAAGGAGGCAAGAGAGAAAGCACATGCTGAGCTGTTTGACTTATTCTGTTATCAAGTTTAAATAATTGCTAATGTTTCAGCACTGAGCAGCTGCTCAGAAAGCGCGGGCTCCTCTCTTATTGTGTAGCTGCAGGATGCAAAGCCTTTTTGGAATTGTAATTGCTTAGGGAAAGTGGTTCTCTGTTTCATAAAAGGTTATGTATTGCTAAAGCCAATGAATCACAGGAGGGGAATGTTTCCTTTCTCTACACAGCTTTCCCTTAAAGGCCCAAAATGTTCGGGTTTGATTAGGTTTACAGGGTTTTTATCATTGCCTTCTAGGGAAACATGATCAGATTCTTTATTTTTTTTATAGGTTTAAGATGGCCTTCCATGGGTTATACTGTTACACAGAATTATGCTTGCAATAAGAGACATATTGCTTGGGTTATAAATGCTGGTTATAAGGACCAAATACAGAAATAAACTCAGGCAAACTACAGAGAATCCTGATGAAACATCACATGCTAAACTCAAAGGTTCTTTTTCAGGATGCAACTGGACTTTCATGCTTTTTTCTCTGCTCATCCAAGAAGCTTCTTCAGCTCTGACTGAATGGTGGGGAATGGAAGGATTTAATTTTCCTTGCAGGTAGCTGGTCATTTGCATTATTTTAAAGAGTTGTTGAGGTCACCTGGAGATTTATCTGTGTCCTCAGGGTCATATGAGTAGTGCAAATGGGTGTGGAGTCTTCTTTTGTTGCAGGAAATTTTCTGCCCAGCACCTGTCTTCAACAGTGAAGGGATACAGGGCAGAGAGCATCCTGCAGCCAAGAAGGCTCTATACCAGTGGTTACCAACCTTTTTTTGGCCATGCCCCACCCAAGCATCTCTAAAATCCTGATGCCCCCCTCCCATGACATATAATTCTTAATATTCCAAAAATGAACTCTATACATGCAGAGGAAGCCTAAAAGGCCATTAACTTGGTTCCAATTGGCTTCAATTGCCCCCATTAAAAATCAAATTTCTCCCCTCTGGGGTGTTGGGAACCAGGGCTCTACACTCATTTGCACTCATTTGCACTCATTTGCACTACTCATTTGCACTACTCATTTGCACTACTCATTTGCACTACTCTTTTGCACTACTTGTCCATCTGTCTGGGGGGAGTTTGACTTGGTGACACCTGATGAAGTGGACAAGGCCATTGGAGCTGTAAGTTCCACCACCTGCTTACTGGATCCGTGTCCCTCTTGGTTGGTTTCGGCCAGCCGGGAGGTGACATGGATCTGGGTCCAGGAGATTGTCAACGCCTCCTTGGGGAGGGGGTCCTTTCCGGCTTCTTATAAGGAGGCACTTGTGCGCCCCCTCCTCAAGAAGCCTTCCCTGGACCCAGCCGTGTTCAATAACTACCGTCCAGTCTCCAACCTTCCCTTTATGGGGAAAGTTGTTGAGAAGGTGGTGGCAGTTCAACTACAATGGTCCTTGGAAGAAGCCGATTATCTAGGTCCCCAACAGTCTGGATTCAGGTCCGGTTACAGCACGGAAACTGCTTTGGTTGCGTTGATGGATGATCTCTGGCGGGCCTGGGACAGGGGCTTGTCCTCTGTTCTGGTGCTTCTTGACCTCTCAGCGGCTTTCGATACCATCGACCATGGTATCCTTCTGCGCCGGCTGGAGGGGTTGGGAATGGGAGGCACTGTTCTTCAGTGGTTCTCCTCCTACTTCTCTGGTCGGTCGCAGTCGGTGTTAGTGGGGGGTGTCAGTGGTCGACCTCTAGGTCTCTCCCTTGTGGGGTACCTCAGGGGTTGGTCCTCTCCCCCCTGCTATTTAATATCTACATGAAACCGCTGGGTGAGATCATCCAACGGCATGGGGTGAGGTATCATCAATATGCCGATGATACCCAGTTATACATCTCCACCCCATGTCCAGTCAACGAAGCAGTGGAAATGATGTGCCGGTGCCTGGAGGCTGTTGGGGCCTGGATGGGTGTCAACAAAGTCAAACTCAACTCAGACAAGACGGAGTGGCTGTGGGTCTTGCCTCCCAAGGACAATTCCATCTGTCCGTCCATTACCCTGGGAGGAGAATCATTGACCCCCTCAGAGGGGGTTTGCAACTTGGGCGTCCTCCTCGATCCACAGCTCACATTAGAGAAACACCTTTCAGCTGTGGCGAGGGGGGTGTTCGCCCAGGTTCGCCTGGTGCACCAGTTGCGACCCTATTTGGACTGGGAGTCACTGCTCACAGTCACTCATGCCCTCATCACCTTGAGGCTTGACTACTGTAACGCTCTCTACATGGGGCTACCTTTGAAAAGTGTTTGGAAACTTCAGATTGTGCAGAATGCAGCTGCGAGAGCAATCATGGGCTTTCCCAAATATGCCCATGTTACACCAACACCCCGCAGTCTGCATTGGTTGCCGATCAGTTTCCGATCACAATTCAAAGTGTTGGTTATGACCTATAAAGCCCTTCATGGCACTGGACCAGATTACCTCAGGGACCGCCTTCTGCTGCACGAATCCCAGCGACCAGTTAGGTCCCACAGAGTGGGTCTTCTCTGGGTCCCGTCAACCAAACAATGTCACTTGGCGAGACCCAGGGGAAGAGCCTTTGCCGTGGCAAAGGGTTGACATATTTACCTGCTTTATAATAATCAAATAAGGAACCCATTCCATGTATGAAGTCCAATCTGAAAATGGTGCTAAAAGTCCTAAATCCAACCAGAGGAAATGGCCATCTAACTGCTCCAGAATATATGAACCAGATCTGAAACAGGGCAATTATACCATATCTTTGGCCCCACCAGGACTTTTTTTTTAAAAGGATGTCCCTAGAACAATGATGGTGAACCTTTTTTTCCTCGGGTGCCGAAAGTGCACGCACATGCACTATTGTGCATGTGTGAGTACCCACACACATAATTCAATGCCTGGGGAGGGTGAAAACAGCTTCCTCCACCTCCCGGAGGCCCTCTGGGGCTAGAATAGGCTTGTTTCCCAACTTCTGGTGGGCCCAGTAGGCTCAGGTTTTTCCCTCCTCAGGCTCCAAAGGCTTCCCTGGAGGCAGGGGAGGGTAAAACACCTCCCCCCACCCCCTGGAGGCTCTCTGAAAACAAAAAAACGCCCTCCCGGAGCCTCCGTGCGAGCCAATAATCAGCTGTCTGGCACACATATGCATATTGGAGATGAACTAGGACAACAGCTCGAGCCCCAGCAGGTATGGCTCTGCGTGTCACCTGTGGCACCCACGCCATAGGTTCGCCATCACTTCCTTAGAATGTAAATGTGAAGCTGATGATCATAGCTCAGGTTTCCCATATGAGAAAATGCTTTATATGATGCTGTAGTGTTTATCTTTTCATGTTTGTGAGAATCTTTTCCTCTGTTCTTTTATTCAGTAGAAATGGATTGTGGAATTTCTTGAAAAGCCAACCATTGGCATCTTCATATATTTCCGTTACCAAATTTCAATTCATGTAACAAAAAGCTCTGTCCAGAAAGAATTCCAAGGAACAAGCTTGCCCAGCTGTATTTATTTATTTATTTATTTATTTATTTATTTATTTATTTATTTTGTCCAATACACAATGAGGGTTTCAGTGGGTATATATCTATATACACATAGTAAAATACATGATGAAGGTTATAGGGGAGATACTCATAGTAAAATATATCTAAGAAATAATAGAAAAGAAGATATAGTAATAGAACATATCAACGAAAGAATAGAAGAAGAGATATAGGAATAGAAGAGAGAGGAGAGCAATAGGACAGGGGACGGAAGGCACTCTAGTGCACTTGTACTCGCCCCTTACTGACCTCTTAGGAATCTGGATAGGTCAACCGTAGATAATCTAAGGGTAAAGTGTTGGGGGTTTGGGGATGACACTATGGAGTCCGGTAATGAGTTCCACGCTTCCACAATTCAGTTACTGAAGTCATATTTTTTACAGTCAAGTTTGGAGCGGTTAATATTAAGTTTAAATCTGTTGTGTGCTCTTGTGTTGTTGTGGTTGAAGCTGAAGTAGTCGCCGACGGGCAGGACATTGCAGCATATGATCTTGTGGGCAATACTTAGATCTTGTTTAAGGCGTCTTAGTTCAAGGCTTTCTAGGCCCAGGATTGAAAGTCTAGTCTGTAGACTCGTTCAACTTTGCTTGATCAAGACTATTGTGGAACTCAGTGAATTTCAGGTCATACAATGACCTAAGGCTAATGGGGTGACTGCTGATTTCTTCCCCATGATGTCTCTTGAATGAATCTACTTCACCTGGTTGTACCTTCAGGCATAAAGATCTGAGTGCCATTTTACCTTGATACTCTCATGGGAGGTGAAGTGCACAAGTGGAGGTAATTTTTTCCTGTGGGATGCTTGTCAGATCCTGTCAGTTACAAATTAACAGTATTGAAGGTGCAGAAATAGGAATCCTTGTCCTCACCCTGCCAGCAAGGCTGTGGGCAATCTGATGCCATTTCTTTCTAGGGACTTACTTTCTTTTCCAATAAGTGGACTGATTTACTCAGTGCCTGCTGAAAGAATGTCCAGAAAGCAACAAGAAGATTAGTGTTTGCCATTCTACTTCTTCTGTCAATACATGATCCTGACAAATTGGAAATAGATCAAAAGACAAAAAATGTCATAAATATTTATTAATTAATCAAATTTATATAGCCAGTCATCTCACCAAAGGTGATTCTGGGCCACTAAGGACATATATCCTTCTTTGACCTTTGATATTTAGTGAAAAATAACTTCACTATGTTGCAATTTTTTAGGAAGCTCCATTAAATACAGTTTTTAATCTAGGCCTATCAAAGTTATTTGTCAGCAATTGGCTTTTTGCAGTATTAATATATTAATATTTGCCGGATTAGATCTTAGCATTTAAAGCAACTTGCTGATCTTGTTTGTTTCTTCCTCTTCCCTTTACCTATATTGAATTTCTTCTGGCTTTCCTGGTTTTACAGCAATCATAATTTGTTCTTTCATGCAAGGTACAATCATCTACTTAGAGATGATTGATATGATATTTTCTTGGCTACTTTGCATTTTAATTTTATTTAATTTTAATTTTGTTTGGTGCCCAGAGTTACTTGTTGAGATGGGCAGCTACCCAAATTGAACAAATGAATGAAATCTTTGTTATCCTTTGTCACCCGCAAGCTTGCAGGTTGTTAGGCTTGTAAATTCCTCTGCCATAGTTTGCAATCTGCAGGCTATGTGTAGGGGAGTGGGTTGGAGATGGGGTGAAGAGCAGTGGTGGGTTGCTACTGGTTTGGACCGGTTTGCCTGAACCACTGATGAAAATTTGCCTCCACTTGCAGCACCGGCAGGAATGGCTGACTGGCCATGCCCCCGAACCAGTCCTCCAGTCACTACTACTTGAAAGTGGTTGACAAAGAACCCTCTGTACATGCGCAAAGGCTTCTGTGCATGTACAGAGGGTCATTTTCCCCACATGATGTAGGCATGCAATGCAAACCAGTAGGGAAGGTAAGCAGTCAGTTTCCCTATTCAAAGCAAAAAAAAAAAGAGACCCAAATGAAGGAAATTCATGTGCAAGTGCTCTTTCCTCCTAAAGTAGAGGTACAGGACAAACACATGTCTATGTCTACGCATACACACACATACAAATTTTGTAAACTACCCAGAATTACTTAATGGACAGCTATGCAAATTTGTTTTATAAACAAGCAAATGACCAATTGGAACCAACCAAACATATGCACACACACCAAACTTCTTGAAAAGGATGCCAAGAAAGTTGTTCATTCCAGAATTTAATACACTTCATCACTGCTTTGCTGCCAGTGACATTCATACAGTCAACATTAATGTGTCTCTGATTATAAATGCAGAGGTGAAGTTTTTCTCACCTGTATTATTGCATCCACTGTAGGAACAAGGCCCACAGAGCAGCCATTTTCTCCCTTCTTTCTTCAAGCCTCAGCATATTCTCCCCATTTCCTCATTTCCTACCATAAGTCTGGGGAACAAGAGTAAAGAGGCTCAGTTTATTCCCCTTGAAATGCATTACAGGTAGTTCTCACTGTCTGATTGCTCATTCAGCAACCATGCAATTTTATGATGGTCCTGAAAAAGATTTACAACAACCACTCCCCAAAATATATCTGGCTAGAATTTAGGTTATTGCAGTTTCAAAACCATTGTCAAGCAGCTATGTTGGGGACGACAGGATAGACTAGTGTTTTGACTCAGCCAAGAGCTAAAGATGAGGACCTGATCTCTCGCTATAGAGCAAACAAACAGTGTCCTTAACCTTCATATCTTCAATAGAATGTCTCCAGAGCTTTCTGCCGTTTACATTCATGCACAGGTTCTATATTATTAGAACTTTACTCGGAGAATGGGAACCCACCGTTGATAAAGTATGTAAAATGAGGAGAATAACTTCCTCCCCTCACATTTTGCAGAGAGCATAAGGAATAGTTTTGAAGGACAAGAGGAAGAACCACTACCAAGGCAACATTCAGATAAGGGGGACTTGAGCCAGACCTAAGAAAATAACTCAAGAAACTATCTCAGATAAAATCCCTGCATACTTCACACAAATATAAAGTGTTTGTGTGTGTGAGTGTGCAACTCAGAATTGCAAGATTTTGTTAGCAATAATATTCCAATAAAAGTAGCTTTAGACCAGGGGTGTCAAACTCAAGCCCCTGGGGCTGGAACTGGCCTGTGGGGTGCTTAGGTCTGGCCCATGGGACTGCCCTTGAAACAGCAAAGGAGTGGCCCGTGGAGCTTCTGCCATCAAAAACAGAGTTTGGGAGGGCCTTGGGCATTTCTCCCAAACTCCGTTTTTGCTGGCAAGAGGCCATTTCAGCAGAAAATGGAGCTCGGTAGCCTGTTTTTGCTGGCAGAGTGCTCGGACCACTACAAGTGCCCCCAACATGAGTGACATCAAGCTGGTCATGGTCATCCTGACCATATTCACCCTGTCCCCCAGAGGTTAAACACAACCCTGATGCAGCCTTCAATGAAATTGAGCTTGACACCCCTGCTTTAGCCCTACAGTTTATGGTATTGGATTCTTAATCTTAAACTTACCCTTGTTGGACTGAAACATTCCTTCTCTATGGATTTTGAAGGGTTCTCTAAAGCAATGTGTCCTTGCCTCTCCTTCTACCTTCGGAAGAGCTAAGAGTAAGCATTCAAATAGCTACTGCACAGTCACACGAATCAACCATATCTTTCTTTGCAATAAGCACTGTGTTGTAGTACAACTGAAGAACACTGGAAATAGTAACGCTCAAGGCTGTAGCGGCACGACAATTTCCCAGTTGTGTTTGTTAGTGCTGTTAATCAACCTGAATCCTGCTTTCTCTTTTGCATTCCAAGCAATGCTAATAAAAAGCTAGATAAAGGATCAGCGTTAAATTCTCTAACGGTATAATAATTTATTTCAAGTCATTATGGGTGATTAATCCCCATCAAAGTTATTCTACCTTCTGTTGCAGAGGAGTAGAAAGAAAAAGAGCCACAACTATTTTGGATTACAACACAGTCCCTTGTGCTTTTAAATTGGATGCATATGTGTTTCTCTGTTTAATATTCTTGTGTACTATGGAAACACTTTCCGAAATCTGAATAATATATTGGTTACCTTACATGCACACAGACATAAACACACGCATACGCACGCAACACACTCACTGCCAATATTGTGTACCACACTGAATCAGGAACCGTTGTTTCATATTTGAAGTTAATTTGACACAGAGATAAACAAATCAAAGTGTGTTTACAGAATAATTACACCATATCCCAGGATTGCAGTGAAAAAAAAATATTTTTTTTGGTCTCAGTCACTGAAGTCCAATCTCTGGTTCCTGCTTTGTTTGCTTGCAAAGTGCACTCCATGGCAACCTATGAATTAAAACCATTGGATTTGCTAGGGTAGAGTATTATGTTTATACCATGTCCATTGTACAGCTGTAAAAATTGTGACTGCTTTGCTTTTGGTCATGTGGTTTACTTTTCCTCTGTGCTACTATCTTTACAGACAGATTGTAATATGAAGGCTTTTGTTTGCATGGCTTGGATTTTGCATGTGAGCCAAGCTGAGCCACTCCTGGTTCAATTATTTGATAATCATTTGTTCATGGAAAACAAAGTAAGTAGGGAGGTTTCTGGACTTGTTCTGGCAAGTATATACTAGGATACCATTTTTGTTTTTTGTTCCCCTTCAGAATTCCATCAATTTAAACTGTGCCAGGACGGAAAGCCAAATGAATGAATTAGGAACTTGCCCCTCTCCATCCATTTTAACAGGAAGGAAAACAACACTGGTTATTCTCTTTTTTCTTTAAAATATATAAATATATAAAAATATATAAATGGCTGAACACACTATAAGCAAACAGAAGGAAAAGTTGCTTTTAGCAATAACTAAGAATAATTTTTAAAAAAGACTCAAGAGGCCACTAAGTGGTTATCACATTTATATTGAGAATGAGGAGATGGCAATTATTGGGAATATCAATTAGAATATAGAAGAGAAACTGTCAAAGGATTGCATGCAGAGAGGGCTGCTAAGGTGGAACGGTGATGTGTGTCCAGCACAATTCTGCTACTGCAGTTGTGCTGGTAGCAAAATTGTGCGTGGAGACGCAGGTGCGCCCAAGTTTTGGGGCGGTTTTTTCTTCCGTGTGCGTGGAAGCTATATATAACTGGATTGTGGGGGCAATAGCCTAGCTCTGTTAAAAAAGTGCTATTGCTAACATGTTGTAAGCAGGCCTGAATCTAAGGAGAAGGGCGGCATAAAAATTGAATAAATAAATAACAAAAAAGAGAAAAGAATGCATATTTAATTATTCATATAATTACAGCAGCTAGAATTATATTTGCACAAAATTAGAAGGCAACAAAAGCCCCTTCTGAAGGAGAGGTAATCAGGAAAATATTAGATTGCGCAGAGATGAACAGATTGACAATGAACATTAAAGAAAAAGAAGGTTCAAGATATTATAACATAAGGGGGAAATTTTATGACTGGATAGAAAATGTATATACTGTATATAGAAGATAGATAACACCGAATAAAATTGAGGAAAATGGAAAATTAAAGTTGTTAGACCCAGATGACAAAATTAGGCAATATTAAAATAATAATAAAAGTATACCCAGAGAAAACAATATGAATATGTATATGGATATAGGAAAATTATAAGCTAAAGAGAGGTACCATTAGTGTTAGAAGTTGAAGTTAGAGAGAAGAGTTACTTGCCTGTTAACTAGTATACTATAAAAGGTGCAAGAGTAGGATGTTAATGATATATTGGATAATAATGAGTTATGTAAAGACTGATATGATTTAAGGTATATGTGTTGATGTATATGTAAAGAATGTTAAAAAATAAAAAAACCTTTAAAAAAATCTCGGAGGGAACTATCTTCTCTATCCACTATCCACATACAAAACAAGCAAGCAAGCAAGCAAGCAAGCAAGCAAGCAAGCAAGCAAGCAAGCAAGCAAGCAAGCAAGCAAGCAAGCAAGCAAGCAAGCAAGCAAGCAAGCAAGCAAACAAACAAACAAACAAACAAACAAACAAACAAACAAATAAATATTTTACCACCGGAAGCCATCTGTTATGAAGATATGTGAAAGAGAGGGGTGTTTTTTTGTGGCTACAGTATCTGCCACCACATATGGAATACTGGGTCCTTGGAGACTACAATGTCTTTCATCCTGGTTTCAATCTGATGTCAAATGAATCCTTAACTATTCACCAGGCTTTGAAGTCATAACTGTTTTGTCCTCTGTTGCTATTGGATTGTGGAGAACAACAGTGGTGCAATATTGCTACAGTTTAATCATTCTCTGCTGTCGGTTCCTTGTCTTATATTGTTTCTGTCTTACCTCAAAATGGCAGTATGAGATCTGAACCCAAAGTTGGGGACTTCTCTACACAAATATACTCCAGGGATTTCAATTTGATGCGCATCAACATCTGTTGGCCATATAATCCATATTTAAAGTTGTCCATTATAATCCAGGACATATGAAGATCAGATTTGCTTAATATTGATCTCAGTTCTTGATATATAGCAAGAGACCTTATTTTCTTTGATGCACAATGTATAATATGAAGAAATGTCATCTGGCGGGACCCAAGGGAAGAGCCTTCTCTGTGGCGGCCTTGGAATCAACTCCCCCCGGAGATCAACTCCCACCGGAGATCAGAACTGCCCCACCCTCCTCGCCTTTCGCAAGTTGTGGAAAACTCATCTTTGTCGCCATGCAATTGACATACCCCCTAACTATCTTGGTTTATGTATGGTTTGATTGGGTTGTGTGATTATTTTATTACAATGGTTTTTAAATTGTTTTTAAAATATTGGATTTGTACACTGTTTATCATTGTTGTGAGCCGCCCCGAGTCTTTGGAGAGGGGTGGCATACAAATCTAAATAATAATAATAATAATAATAATAATAATAATAATAATAATAATAATAATAATAATAATAATAATAATATATAATTATATACAGTGGTACCTTGTGATACGAACATCTCAAGATACGAACCCGGGGTTCGGAATTTTTTTGCCTCTTCTTATGGACTTTTTCCGGTTTACGAACCCACCGCAGATCACAAAATGGCGCTCCGCTGGGTGCCGCCGCCCGGCTGTCACCTTTTAAAACAGCCGGGGGGCTTCTCGGCATTCTCCCAAATGCCGAAGCTGGAAGTTCGGGTTTGGGTTCCGGAGGCTGCCGAGAAGCGCCCGGCTGTTTCAGAAGGTTATAGCGGGGTGGTGCCGCCCTGCGGAGCGCCGTTTTTGCAACCGGCGGTGGCGTTTTCGGCCAATCTGGAGGCTGGAAAGGAGGTGGGGAATCCCAATAGGGAATTTCATGGGTGGAGCTTTGATGTCACAAAGACGTCCTTCCTGGAGGCCATGTTTCGGCCTCCAGGAAAGATGTCTTCGTGACATCAAAGCTCTGAAACAGCCGGGTGCTTCTTGGCGGCCTCCGGAACCTGAACCGGAACCCGAACTTCCGGGTTCGGCATTCGGGAGAATGCTGAGAAGCCCCCCTGCTGTTTTAAAAGGTGACAGCTGGGCGGCGGTGCCCAGCGGAGTGCCATTATGCAATTTTTTCCCCTTTGCACGCATTAATCGCTTTTACTTATGAACTTTTCGCCTTACGAACCTACTTCTGGAACCAATTAAGTTCGTAAGATGAGGTATTACTGTATATAATATAATATATAATTATAATAATTATTATAATAATTATAATTATAATTGTAATTATTATTATAATTATAATAATAATAATTATAATTATAATAATAATAATTATTATTATAGGGCTACTTCTTCAACTCCTCACAGGCAATTTGAAGACTATCTTTCAAACCTTGCCAATTGCAATAGGTTGGCAATAAGAAATTATTGCCCACCAGTGAAGGGTTCCTCATCGCTGGCACCCCCAGTGCGCTCCCGGTGACCAGCGCATGTGCAAGCCATGTGAGATTCGGCTTCTGTGCATGTGCAGGAAGCAAAATCTCACGTGAGAATACTTGTGCATATGAGATTTTACCGATTTCCAGCAATTTGTTTGCTTCCGCAGATCTCTACTTTTCCTACTGGGAACAGTGTACCGGACCATCCATGCTGCAGCCCAATACCGTTGCCCACCCTTCTAAGGTGCATTCCTATTTTTTTCTATATTTCTTCTTTTCCAACAACCACCAAGCAACCAAAAACCCTTAAGGAAATAAGGGGTGAAATGCTACCGGTTCAGACTGGTTCATGTGTACCGATAGCAGTGGCCTGTGGTTTGCCGAACTGGTAGTGCTGGCTGGCTAGCCACACCCACAAATGGGTCCCCTGGTTGCTACTCACCCTGCAAGCAGATGTCCCAGGGCCCTTATACCGCCAGCCTGATATCATGATGGAGTGGCAATGTGGTGTGCATGTGCAGCATCCCTGGGAGTCTGTCTGCTGTCCCAGAGCAGCAGCACTGCTATTGCTGCCACCATCACAGAAGGTAAGGCTGATGGTGGAGGTGAGGGGTAAGGAAGACCTGTTGCACTCATCTGACTGCCGCCTGCTTGCTTTCCACTCTGCCTCAGGTTCCGCTGCCTACATTCAGCCCATGATGGGAGACAAGCTGCTTCCAGGCTGGACCACTAGCCCTTGGTACCCGAAGGCAGGGTGTGCTCTTCTGCTGTGGCCCCAGCAGTGGCAGCAGAAGAGTTTGCTTGGGAGAGCCCAAGCAAGCTCTCTGCCATCCTGGAACTGCACTGTGCTGGAAAACTCCCTGGCATGGCATGGTTATGGGAAGGCCTCTGCCTCTGCTGTTGGTTCTCCCAAGCAGGTTCTTTACCATCCCAGAACTGTGTCATGCCTGAAAGCACCCCAGTGTGGCACAGTTCGGGAATAACAGAAAGTCCAGGCAAATGCTACTCCCACTGCCACCGCTGCTGTTGTCGGGCACATCCATGCAGGAGAACTCAACGGGAAGGGCTCAATCTATTTGCCTAGACCGTGTGTGTGTGAGAGAGAGAGAGAGAGAGAGAGAAAGAGAGAGAGAAAGAGAAAGGAGGGAAAGAGAGAAGAAAAAAAGAAAGAGAAAAAGAGAAAGAAAAGAGAAAGAAAAGGAAGTAGAGAGAGGCAAGAAAGAAAGAAATGAAAAGAGAAAGAAAGAAAAGAGAGAAAGAAAAGGAAGATGAAGGAGGAGAGAAAGAGACAAGAAAGAAAGAAAAAAGAGAAAGTGAGAAAGAGAAAGAAAAAAGGAGAGAAAAAAGAAAGAAAAGAAAGAAAGAAAACGTATGACCACAATTGAGCCCAAAATTTTGGTTGTTAAACAAGAGCGTTGTTAAGTGAATTTCAGCACATTTTCCAAGTTGGCCACATTCACCCAGTCTACTGACCATTATGCGACGCCCACCTGACCTGCAAGCCATGCCCAAAAATAAACCATGCCACATAATCGATAGGGGAAAATGTTAGATTTCATCACTTGATAAGATGCATTAACAATTAACCAACCCACCCAAGAAATGCAATCAGACAGAACATATTATTTTTTCCTTTGGCAGATTTAATGTATGGGTAACAGAGAGTTCCTTTAGATGGGGATAGCTACAGAATTTTTTTTTAAAAAACACAAATACACACACACACAAAAAGGGCAATGCTTTATAAAAAGTTGCCTTTTGTGGAAGTATTCATGGCTCATTTTTGGGACTCTGGAAATGGACCACAATTCAATGAACACTATGTAACTTTCCCTTCTTGTCAAGTAAAGCATCATTAGCCAAATCCTCTCTGTCTACTACTTAAAAAAAATAAAATAATAAAGGATCTAGCTAATGAAAAAGCTCCCCCTCTTGAAGCCACTTCAGAGTGGTGGTTGTGGTGAATAATAATTCTGATGTGGAGTCCCAAGGAGAGGGAAGGAAAGGAAGGAAATGTGTGCTATCTAAGCATGTGGCCTTAAGTGGTTCTTTCTGACGCATTTACTCAAAATTCAAAAGCTTTCTGTTAGTGTTTTATTCTGGTACAGCCTCTTTTGTCATTTCCAAATTAGGGTGTATTAATTGTGTATATATAGATGTATGTATGTGTGTGAATATGTTAATGCTTAAGTCTTGAGAGCAGCTTTGGTGAATGAACAAAATAAAAACAGATTTGTTCATAAGGAAAAGGGAGCGGCTTTTCTAATGGTCTGTTTCCATCCTCCTCAAAATTAGTTGACAGGATTAAAGCATCTATTCCTTTTTTATCCTAGGTTGAGTACTTGATCACAGAGGCATAGTTTAATCCAAACATCAATAGTGCTTTGTCAATTCAGTTAGATGTAGCTGTCAAAATGGACTTTGGGTTAATTTAGAGCTTTGTGTTTTATACTTTAAAAAAACAACAACAGAATATGGTTTGATTTTTGATGCTGAAATCTCTTTTCACTTTCTAAACCTGAAGAAAATTTAAAATATTTAATAGTGTGTCTTCTACTCTTTGAAAGAATAGAATTTATTTTCCATGTATTTAAAATGTGAAAGGAAAAATGTTGGAATATATTGCATATCAGAGATTAGCCTTTCCTGGTGAGTAAATGATTAGAAAATGGAAAACCAAGCTATGTTTTCTAAATTTTTAGCATTTGCCTTACAGCATGCAAGTTAAGATTACGTTCCATTTCAAATGAACAGCAGCAATTTTTCTTCATGCTGTCTCTTTAACTGTGGTTTAGGGATGCTTTTAAAGAATGTGCTGAAAATGGCATATAACCAGACAAAAAAATTGTAGGAATCTTGCCTCTTTCCATTTCTTTGTACTGCCTCTGTTGCATTCTGTAGCTAAGGCATTTGAATAAAGAGTAACTGGCAGCTAAAAATATATACTCCTAAAAATATACAGACAGCTGTCACATCTCCTCTGAATATATTAGTCATTATCCTAATTAACCATTGCAAAATAACAGCAGTTTTCATAATGTAGGCATTTTATATTAGGCAATTTGTTCATCATTTTTATGGGACCTGTTCTAACCGCAGGGCTTCATCCTACCTCTCCTACTTGGACTAATTTATTGAAGTAAAGGATTTCCTCAGGTTGAAGAGGTCTGTCTCCCTACCATTTTAAAACTAAAGCCTGCATGTTGACTATTGGTGCAACCAGAGGAGATAGGACATGTGGTCCCAAATCTTCCAACTCACAGTAATAAATAACATGATGGATTTAAGTATGGATTTAAATGTTACTCTTTCTAAATGAAAATGTGAGGTAATATATAATATTGTGAAATGGGCTACATGCTGGAAATCCAGGTGAAGTCTGAGCTGAGTGAATGAGATGGCTGTTTAGAACTTCAGTGAAAAGCTCTTTTTAGCTTCACCTGAATAACGTGGGGGAATAATTTATTTATTTATTGGATTTATATGCCATGGAACTGGCTTATCTGAATGATCAACATGTCTGATAAGCTGTATGGAAAGTCCTTTGAACAGGGTTATCCTCTCAGGGTTGCAAAAATAAAAATGAATGTTAAGAAGCAGCAAAGCATTCAGGGGTTTGTATATGTGCGTTTTTTTTGTTGCCACTCGATGGTTGTCCAGAATTTTATAGCCCAGATAGAATAGACCTGCCTTTTCACACTTGGTTAAAGGTCTAAATAAAATGACAAGTGCCATTGTTACATTGCCTTCCATTATCAGAGAGAGTATTGCAGTACAGCACTACTAATTACCGAAGAAAGAATATTGTGAGCCTTAATTGCCAGCACAGTGATGGCTTGATTAGCAAATCTCTGGAAAGTCTGTAATGCGGCCTTTCATAAGGGAGCAAGAGCCGAATGAAAAGAGTGTGGTCCTGCCAATTCCCCCACCCCCTTTGCCACTTCCTCCTCTTTCTGACAAGTTTTTCAATTAGAAACTTGTAGCTACCCACATGATGGCCCTCTTTCCATGCAGCATGCACAACTTAATTCTCCCAAAGGGACAAAACTGCGAAGAAAAAAACCTCAGAGAGTTTTCTCAGGAATGAGCGTCAGGGAAGGAAATTTATTAAGGAGATGTGTGATATAGAGGGATTGCTGCACTACATTTCAGATATAATGATTCTCTGTATATATGCGTGTTTGTATGTGGGTATGTGGGTAGAGGAGAGGATATATATATATATATATATATATATATATATATATATATATATATATATATATATATATATATATGTTTTTTCTTATGTCGGATCACCCTGGTATATTTTTAAGGAACGTCACAGCTCCTTTTTTTTTTTTTTTTGCCTATAGGCCCAACCTAGGGCCACTGCAAGGCAGTAATATATTTATAGCCGACAAACTATATTTTGTATGTGTTAAATGTTTATAGCTGGAATTTTAAAATTAAGGGAGACCAGGATAGATCTATTTCGGCCTTATTAGGCCTCATCAGCTGGCCACACCCACTCTTTTACTTTTCCCAGATCGAATCCCAGTAAAAGAGTGGGTGTGGCCAGCTGATGAGGCCTAATAAGGCCGAAATAGATCTATCCTGGTCTCCCTTAATTTTAAAATTCCAGCTATAAACATTTAACATATATATATATATATATATATATATATATATATATATATATATTTGTATATGCATGTGTATATATACTGTATATACAGTATAAACATTTGACCTCTCATGCTAAGAGAAGTGCAAGCAGACTATCCTGGGTGCTGCAACTTGTGTGTTTTCTGTTGAATAGTGAATTTTGAAAAAAAAAAGTGCTAAAACATTAGGAACTATGACAACTCTAGGCATGGGCAAAAAGGCAGGTACATGAATTACATAGTATTTCTTATACGGTGATATCTTTTCTTACGAACTTAATTCATTTTGTGACTTTTTCACCCCTTTTGCCTTGCACTGCTGGGAATCCCTGCCTCCGGACTTCCATTGCCAGCCGAAGCACCCGTTCTTGCATTGCTGGGATTTCCCTAAGCCTCCCGTCGCTGGGATTCCCTTCATTTTTGCCAGCACTGCTTTGAATCCCAGTGAGGGGAGCCTCATGGGAATCCCAGCAACGCAAGAACGGGTGCTTCGGCTGGCAATGGAAGTCCGAGGTCTTGCTTTGCTGGGATTCCCCTGAGCCTCCCCTCGCTGGGAATTCCTGTCTCCGGACTTCTGTTGCCAGCCAAAGCGCCCGTTCTTGCATTGCTGGGATTCCCCTGAGGTCCCCCTCACTGGGATTCAAAGCAGCGCCAGCAAAAATGAAGGAGGGGAGGCTCAGGGGAATCCCAGGAAGGAAGGCCCAGCGAGGGGAGGCTCAGGGGAATCCCAACAATGCAAGAGCAAGTGCTTTGGTTGGCAACGGAATTCTGGAGGCGGGGCATCCCAGCAGCGGCGGCTCAGGTTCATAAGGTGAAAATAGATTGGAAGAAGAGGCAAAAAAATCTTAAACACTGGGTTTGTATCTCAAAAAGTTCATTAGTAGAGGCATTCGTAAGAAGAGGTACCACTGTACTTGGTAAGTTGAGGGGTGAAAGAGTTACTGTGGTTTCTATGCGTGAACATAAAAGTTGGGTTCATACATCCCCCCGCTCCTGTTTGTCGAGTGCCAATGTCGTCACCGGAAGTGCCTGATGGGTGCCGCCATCTTGCTTGGGATGGCAACTGTGTGGGGCCAAACTTCCTCTTCAGCAGATCTTACTGATCATAGCCAGGAAGAGCTGAGAGAGCAAGTGAGAGATCTGGGATGGTGCAGCTTTGTGCCACTTCAAAAGTTAGTGCGCAGGGAATTCCTGATGGCTGGCGGGCGCGCCCCCGCACAGCTTACAGAGAACATTGCCAGGAAGGCTGTACCCAATTATAGCAACTCATAATAAAGCATGGAAATATATCTACTAATCTTCCAAGGAAGAGTTAAACATACCAAAATAAGAAAAGATATATTCCTGTTTCAAGATTCTACCCTGAGATATTATGTTACCTGCCAAGATTTCTTATAAATCAAACAATCAGGCAAATCAGGGATGTCGTTGTTCCAGGGACAATATCAAGTGAGTCTGAATTAGGGCTCTTGTGTCTAAGCTGCAAATAGAACTGGGTGACCAGAGAACTGGCAGAAAATAGATACATTTTAACAACCACAAATATATGGCAGTGCTACCTTAACAGCCGTATCTCCCTTGTTCCTTCTTCACCTCCGTGAAATCCATCTTTGGCATTATTTAAGTTCCTAAGTAATTTGAGGCTGAAATGTTTTCTGGGCAGATTTGTGCCAGGCGAATAACTTTCCCTGAGAACACTATTAAGATATTTCAATTAATTGGAGCTTGAAAGAAATTTGAAGTATGACAATATTCTCCAAGTGATGCACTCTCCAGTATTTTACATAAGAGTTAACCAGTAAGTATCCAGTGTATTATTACTTTCACATACTGTATAAAGGGAGAAATATCCCATTTCCCCCTGGATTCTAAGGGAAATTACATTTATATGCAACACCCGCCTTTGGCTGCTTTACTATGATACCATGCCATTGACATGCTGTCCTCAGATCATAACATTTTGTTAGTGTCTGGTTATCTTTAAATACATTTATTATTGTATGTGTAGCATCCACCCATCTATTCATCTATCAGTTATATACAGTATCTATCCATATATCTCCACACTTTTCAGTCTGTTCTGTAATGGTGCAAAATGGATTGTAGCCATTTTCTTTTTTGTTCTAGCACCACACTTTGATAGATATAAAAATCTGTTTTCTATAATCTCCATTTCTCTCTCTCTCCCTCCTTCCCTCTGTGTGTACATATGTGTCTGTGTCTGTGTGTGCATGCGCATGTGTGTATATGTAACATTTAGCAATCTTACCAGAACAGAAATATATATTTGTTAATTTTTTATGTCACTGAAAATATTGGTCAAACAAAAAAATTAAAAGCATCCATCTCTCCTACCCCCTTTCTTTCTCTTCCTTTTTACTTATTTTAATCGTTAATTTGATATTTTTCTCCAAATCCTGTTGTTTTTATTCTGCAGCTTGAGTATAATTTCCTTCATGACAGACATGACAATGTAAATGAAATTTATAAGTATACTATTAATAAATGGGGGGGGGGGTTTACAGTAAGTGCAACCTATGTTTATTTATTTGTTTACATTTTAAAAACATTAACTTGAGATTTATTTGCTTGTTTGTTTATTTATTTATTTATTCATTCATTCGTTTGTTTGTTCATTCATTCGTTCATTCGTTTGTTTGTTTATTTATTTATTTAATTGGATTTGTATGCTGCCCCTGCCCGATGACTTGGGATGGCTCACAACATATATAAAAACATAATAATACATCAAATCGAATTAATAATACAGTAATACCTCGTCTTATGAACTTAATTGGTTCCAGGACAAGGTTCGTAAGGTGAAAGGTTCGTAAGATGAAACAATGTTTCCCATAGGAATCAATGGAAAAGCCAATAATGCGTGCAAGCCCATTAGGAGAATCCAAAATATTAAGGCTTTAAAAAAAAGCGGTGGCCAGACAAAGCTGAGGGGAACAGAGTGGGGGGAGGGAGTCCCAACGAAGCAAGGTGAAAAGAGCCTCTCTTGAGCTCCATGAGTCTTTTCTTCCCATTTTCTCCCACCCCACTCTGCTCAGCTCCCCCACACCTTTCTCCTCTCTTGAGCTCCATGAGTCTTTTCTTCCTGTTTTTTCCCACCCCACTTTGCTCATCTTCCCCACACCTTTCTCCTCCCTTGAGTTCCATGAGTCTTTTCTTCCTGTTTTTTCCCACCCCACTTTGCTCATCTTCCCCACACCTTTCTCCTCCCTTGAGTTCCATGAGTCTTTTCTTCCTGTTTTTGTGCCCCCTACTCTGCTCATTTTTTGCGATCCTGGGATTCCCCTCATGGGATTTCCCTACAGCATCACATTTTTGCGGAAGTCAGGAGGTGGGGTTTCCCATGGAGGGGAGCCACAGGGGATCCCAGGATCGCAAAAACTGGCGCTTGGCTTGCAACGAAAATCTGGAGGTGGGACATCCCAGTGACGGCGGCAGGTTCATAAGGTGAAAAATGTTCGTAAGAAGAGGCAAAAAAATTCCAAACCCTGGGTTCGTATCTCGAAAAGTTTGTATGATGAGGGGTTCGTATCACGAGGTACCACTGTATTTAAAAATCCTAAAAATCCTAAAATAATTTAAAACATTTGTTATGTCCGAAGTTATTAATAAGAAATTGTAACTAGGTAAATTTCTAATAGTTGTTGTTAAGCAGAAATCATCAAATGTAATGTACAGTGATCCCTCGAGTTTCGCGATCTCGATCTTTGCGAAACGCTATATCGTGATTTTTCCACCCGATGACGTCACTCCCTTCCTTTCTCATCTTTCTTTCTCTCTCTCTTTCTCTATCTTGCTTCTTCCTCTCTCACACTCTCTTCCTCCCTCTCTCATCTCTTTCTTTCCTTTTCTCTCTTTCTCTATCTCTCCCCCTCTTGCTCTCGAGCGGCGGGCGGCACCCAGGGAAGGTTCCTTCGGCCGCCCAGCAGCTGATCTGCTCGGCAGCGCAGTAGCAGCGAGGAGCCGAAGATGGGGTTTCCCCTTTGTGTGGGCAACGGGGAAACCCCATCTTCGGCTCCTCGCTGCTACTGCGCTGCCGAGCAGATCAGCTGCTGGGCGGCTGAAGGAACCTTCCCTGGGTCTTCAACTCCCAGAATTCCCCGCCGCCCCCGCAAAGGGGAAACCCCGATCGTGCACCGAGCGGCGGGACAAGCGGTGGCCGGACAAGCGGCGGACAAGCGATAGGCGGAAAAGCGGCGGCCGGACAAGTGGTGGCCGGACAAGCGGCGGGCGGAAAAGTGGCGGGCGGACAAGCGGCGGGCGGACAAGTGGCGGGCGGACAAGCGGCGGGAGGACAAGCGGCGGCCAGAAAAGCAGCGGCCAGAAAAGCAGCAGCCGGACAAGCGGCAGGCGGACAAGCGGCGGGCGGACAAGAGGCGGGCGGAAAAGCGGCGGGCAGAAAAAGCGCGGGCGGACAAGCGGCGGGCGGACAAGCGGCGGGCTGACAAGCGGCGGACAAGCGGCGGGCGGACAAGTGGCGGGCAGGCGGGCAGGCAGGCGGCTCCTCAGCTGGGTGGCGGAAGGAACCTTCCCTGGGTCTTCTCAAGTGCAGAAGTAAAACACCATCTGCGCATGCACGGCCATGGAAAAAGGGGCGCGCATGCGCAGATGGTGTTTTTACTTCCGCACCACTACATCCCGAAAAATCGATTATCGCGAGGGGTCTTGGAACGGAACCCTCGCCGATAATAGAGGGATCACTGTAAACTGTTTACCTGTTTTCTATTGGCTGTTGTATTTGGCGCCAAGATCAGATAGCTGGTCATCCGCCGCTTGTTGCTGGGCTAAATGTTATAAATAGAACGGCTTCTGGTCTTACGCATCTTCTGCGGAAGCGAAAATGTTACAGCCGCTTGTTAACCTCCTGCTGTGAATAAAGAAGAAATAGTTAGAAATTGTGTATCTCACTTATTACAGTGGCGACGAGGGTCTAGAGGTGATTTTTCTTCCACAAAAAATCATAGTGGCGACCCCATCGATCATTCAACCTCCTGAGCTATTTGACTCCGAAAGGTCAACTTGGACTGCCTATATGGCAAAATTCGAAATATTCCTTGAGGCAGCAGGAATGAAGGATGCGGAAGACGGCAGGAAACGAGCTTTGTTTCTTAATTACTGTGGCTCCCAAATTTTTGATTTGGCAGGTACCTTGACTGATCCAGAACCCGCTAACTCCGTGCCATGGGACACTTTGAGGGATAAATTGGGTATCTCATTTAAACCCACAAAACCCACAAAACCTGCGAGGGGTTACAGGCATCAGTTCTCGCGCACAGCCCAAGCTGAAGGGGAGTCTATCAACCAATTTGCTACTCGTCTTAGGGACAATTTTAGCAAATGCCAATTCGAGAACCCTGAAGCACGATTAACGGATGCCATCATTTTTGGCATGCGAAATGTGACAATTCGAAACAAGCTGCTGGCGGCGGAGGATTCAACCCTACAGGATGTCATCAAGGCTGCTCAAACAGCTGAGGTAGCCTGAAATCCAATGACAAGCTGCCAACGGTTTGTAAAATTTCTGACGCTCATCGCACCCCAGGGAATCGTCCCCACGACTACCATCCTCAAGACCTCGACACCTATGAAGATTACTGCTGCCAAATTCGAGGACCAGCAGTGAGGCAGCCCCGTCCACCATTCCAGCCCTGTGCCGGATGCCGCGGCCAGCACCCAAGATCCAGATGCCCCTTCAAAGACGCCTTCTGCCGCCGATGCAACAAGCGCGGCCACATTGCCGCCGTCTGCCGGGCCACTCTACCTGATGACCTCTCTGGCAACCAAGATTTGCTACCCACATTTTCTTCCCACCGCTGTTATCCACCCTTTAGACAGCAAGGCAGAGGGAGCAGACGACCGTGGAACCCCCGAGGTAACAAAAAATACACCGACTGTGGCACCTATTTCTCCCCTCCTAATAAAATTGTTGTCCCACTCCTCCTAAATCACCAGCCTTGCCACATGGAACTAGACACTGGCTCAAAATTTACTTTAATGCCGTGGCATAAGTTGCGGCTCTATGTGCCAGCGTTGTCTCGAGACTCTTTACAACCACTGGACATTGCAATTAATGACTTTCAGGGACACCCTATTCAGGTATTGGGGAGAACTAGAATACCTGTCACTTTTAAAAATGTCCAACATGTGTTGCCAATCTTAGTTGTTGAAGGGGCAAATCACTCCCTGTTGGGTCTGGATTGGATGGCTCCCTTAGGGTTGGCTGTCACTGGCCTCCACAAAATAACCACCTGGGGGGTGCCTAATTTCATCCAAGAATTTCCGGAGGTATTTCAAGAAGGTTTGGGTACGTACAAGGGTCCTCCTATTTCTTTTTCCTTGGATCCCACTGTTCCCCCCCTTCGTCTAAAACCACGGAGGGTACCGCTGCCCTTATTAGAGAAGCTGCAGGTCCAAGGCATTCTAGTCCCTGTTGAACATGCCCCTTGGGAGACCCATATAGTGACCCCCTTGAAGCAGCACGGCTCACTCAGAGTATGTGCAGATTATAAATCGACCCTTAACAAAGCGTTGCAGCACAACTCTTACCCCATACCAGTTGTACAGCAGTTGCTGCATACCCTAGGGGCAGGGAAATTATTTGCAAGGCTGGACCTTGCCCAAGCATACCAGCAATTAACCGTTGATGATGCCACAGCAATGGCACAGACGATTGTTATGCACCGGGGTGCCTTTAAGTGTACACGTTTACAATTTGGGGTCAGTGTGGCCCCTGGTATTTTCCAAAGGTTGATGGAAAGACTGCTAAGTGGGCTTAAAGGGGTAGTCCCCTATTTTGATGACATCTTAATTTGTGGGGACACCCCTGGGCAGTTGCATGGCAGAATTAGGCAAGTACAGTGATACCTCGTCTTACGAACTTAATTGGTTCCGGGACGAGGTTCTTAAGGTGAAAAGTTTGTAAGACGAAACAATGTTTCCCATAGGAATCAATGGAAAAACGATTAATGTGTGCAAGCCCAAAATTCACCCCTTTTGCCAGCCGAAGTGCCCGTTTTTGCGCTGCTGGGATTCCCCTGAGGCTCCCCTCCATGGGAAACCCCACCTCCGGACTTCTGTGTTTTTGCGATGCTGCAGGGGAATCCCAGCATTGCAAAAACGAGCGATTTGTTGGCAACGGAAGTCTGGAGGTGGGGTTTCCCAGCAAAGGGAGCATCAGTGAAATTGCAGCATCACAAAAACACAAAGTCCTCGAAACCCCACCACCAGACCTGTGTTTTTGCGATGCTGCGATTTCACTGAGGCTCCCCTCACTAGGAAACCCCACCTCCATACAAAAACAGGTGCTTCGCTGGCAATGGAAGTCCGGAGGTGGGGCAGGTTCGTAAGGTGAAAATAGTTTGTAAGAAGAGGCAAAAAAATCTTAAACCCCGGGTTTGTATCTCGAAAAGTTTGTATGATGAGGCGTTTGTAAGATGAGGTATCACTGTACTCTCTCGTCTACGGGATAAGGGCTTAAGGTTTAAGCCTGAGAAATGTGTGTGGGAGACACCCTCCGTTGATTTTTTGGGATTCCGTATAGATGCACAAGGAATCCACCCCACTGAAGAAAAGATTAAAGCTATCAAGGATGCGCCAGCCCCCACATGTAAGACAGAGCTGGAAGCCTTCTTGGGGCTATTAAATTTTTATTCCGTTTTTTTGAGACAAAAGGCCTCCGCAGCTGAGCCGCTTCATCGGCTCCTCCACAAGGGGGCAGCTTGGGAATGGGGTGAGAAAGAACATCTAGCTTTCACAGCTGTAAAAAATCTTTTGACATCGAATAGTGTTGTAATTCAATACAGCTCGACCCTACCACTTAGGCTCACATGCGATGCTTCACCTTACGGTGTGGGTGGGGTACTCGCCCATGTATTCCCTAACGGTCAGGAAGCCCCAGTGACTTATTTCTCCAGAACGTTATCCATGGCTGAACGGAACTATGCCCAGATTGACAGGGAGGCATTGGCACTGGTGGCTGGGGTGAAGAAATTTCACCACTATTTATTAGGACGACCCTTCCAATTGGTCACTGACCACAAACCTCTATTAGGTCTGCTAGCCACTGGTCGCCCTACTCCTCCATTTATGTCCCCCCGAATGTCTAGGTGGGCAATATTCTTGGCTGGGTATGATTATGTCCTCATTCATAAAGGAGGCTCAATGATAAACCATGCAGATGGACTTAGTCGCTGCCCTTTAGGTCAGAGGATAGAGGACCCAGCCCCTGCAGCTGATGTTCTCCTCATAGATTTAAATACTGACCCTTTGGTTACGGCCAAAGAAGTGGCTATTGAAACAAAGAAGGATCCTACCTTACACAGGGTGCTACAATATATTCTAAAAGGATGGCCACCCAATGGAGAAGACCCCGGGGTGGGGGAATACAAAGCTAAACGGTTGGAGCTGTCAGTCATGCATGATTGTATTCTGTGGGGTGACAGAGTGGTCATTCCCACTACTCTAAGGCCACAGGTCATTAAAATGCTACATCTGGGTCACCCGAGAGTGGTCAGAATGAAAGCCCTGGCCAGAGGCTATGTATGGTGGCCTGGATTGGATAAAACAATTGAGGATTGGGTTGCCACTTGCGCACAGTGTCAAGAAACGAGACCAAATCCACCAAAAACCACCCCTGCACAGTGGGACATGCCCCAAAGTCCATGGTCAAGGGTACACATAGACTTGGCGGGGCCGGTGGGCAACCACATGTTTCTAATTGTAGTGGATGCATACTCTAAGTGGTTAGACATTATTTTGTTGGGGTCCACTACCTCCACTGCTGCTATAACTGCTTTAATAAAATTATTTTCAATACATGGGTGTCCAGACGTTCTAGTGTCGGACAATGGACCCCAGTTCACTTCAAGGCAGTTTGAGGTGTTCTTGGCACAACTAGGGGTCAGACATGCTTTAACATCGCCCCACGCAGCATGGTCTAATGGGATGGCGGAGAGATATGTCCGTGTCGCCAAAGAGGCCATTAAAAGGTCATCACCAAGGGAGATGCAAGAGAGGCTGGATACCTTTCTCCTTACTCAACATATTACTCCCAGTTTAACCACCAACAAGAGTCCAGCCGAACTGCTTATGGGGAGGAAGTTGAGGTCTCCCCTGGACAGACTACACCCCTCTTTTGTACAATTCAAAAATGTAAATATGTCTGTCCCAGAAAGGGCTATGTGTGTGGGTCAACCAGTATTTGTTAAAAATTTTGACAGGGGCCAACAATGGGAACGTGGCATGGTGACCGAGCAATCTGGCCCAAAGACTTATATGATCAAGTTAACTGATGGACGCCTATGGAAACGACACATAGATCATATAAGGGGAAGACAGGAGACAGCCAGTATGAGACAAAATGTGGATAACAATAATAATGGGGTCTCTACTCCTTCACTCCCCGCAGGGAGTTATACCAGACCGGACAGAAACCAGGAACAAATAGACTGGGACTTACCTGGGGACACTGGCCTCTCCAGCGCTGCCCCTTCTCAGCCACATGCCAGTCGTGGAGAATCTTATTCATCAGGACATGAGGAACCCTCCTCTTCTGTAGACACCCAAGTATCCCATGATCCTCGCCGATCAGAGAGGACACCAAGAAGACCTGCCCAGTTGGATGATTATATTACTTATTTATCAGAATAATCGGTAACAAAAAACTAACCAGAAGGGGGCGGGGTGTTATGTCCGAAGTTATTAATAAGAAATTGTAACTAGGTAAATTTCTAATAGTTGTTGTTAAGCAGAAATCATCAAATGTAATGTAAACTGTTTACCTGTTTTCTATTGGCTGTTGTATTTGGCGCCAAGATCAGATAGCTGTCAGCCGCCGCTTGTTGCTGGGCTAAATGTTATAAATAGGATGGCTTCTGGTGTTACGCGTCTTCTGCGGAGAGCGCGCCTAAGCGAAAGTGTTACAGCCGCTTGTTAACCTCCTGCTGTGAATAAAGAAGAAATAGTTAGAAATTGTGTATCTCACTTATTACAACATTCATAATCATTCATTCCATAAAACACATTAAAAACACTCATTGGTCATGGGGGAGATCTAATGACCCCAGACCAGGTGACAAAGATGAGTCTTTAAACTTTTTCAGAAGGCAAGGAGGGTGGGGGCAGTGCGAATCTATGGGGGGGAGCTGATTCCAGAGGGCTGGGCCCCCCACAGAGAAGGCTCTTCCCCTAAGTCCCGCCAGATGACATTGTCTGGCTGATGGGACCCTGAGGAGACCAACTCTGTGGGATCTAACCAGACACTGGGATTTGTGCAGCAGAAGGCGGTAATGGAGGTAATCTGGTCCTATGCCATGTAGGGCTTTATAGGTAACAACCAACACTTTGAATTGTGTCTGAAAACCAATCGGCAGCCAATGCAGTCCGCGGAGTGATGGTGAGATATGGGCATATCTTGGAAGGCCCAAAACCACTAACACGCCTCTATTTTGGATGATCTGAAGTTTCTGAACACTCTTCAAAAGTAGCCCCATGTAGAGAGCATTGCAGTAGTCGAACCTCGAGGTGATAAGGGCATGAGTGACCGTGAGCAAAAACTCTCTGTCCAAATAGGGCCGCAACTGGTGCACCAGGTGGACCTAGGCAAACGTCCCCCTCGCCACAGCCGAAAGATGGTGTTCTAAAGTCAGCTGTGGATCGAGGAGGATGCCCAAGTCAGTAATTCTCTCCCCAGGTTAATGGACGGACGGATGGAAGTGTTCTTGGGAGGCAGTACCCACAGCTACTCCATCTTGTCTGGATTGAGCTTGAGCCTATTGGCACCCATCCAGACCCTGACAGCCTCCAGACACCGGCACATTACTTCCACTGCTTCACTGAGATGGCCACAAATGGGTGAGCATTCCACACAGGGACTTAATCCTGAATAGTGGGGTTCCAATTGCAAAGAGCAGAAGCAAGATAGTTCTGCCTCAAACACTTACTGCTACTTCTGTGAGTTTCTTTGTGACCTCTGAACTTGAAAGTTTCCCTGAAGATGGTTCATTACCCAACAAGGTAACATCATCAGTACTAGAAGGTGGTGGGATTTGCTTTGTGTTTTATGTACAGGTGGCTTGCTCTGTTGGTGCTGGTAGGAGTCTTCTTGGTGTTCCTTGATTAGGTTGTTTACTATTTGATTTTCTGTCTGAATCTGTAGTTCCTTGATTCGGGTATTAATTTTTTTTAAAATGATGGGTTTTTTAGATGCTTTTTAATATTAGACTTGTTTACATTGTCACACTGTTTTATTATTGTTGTGAGCCGCCCCAAGACTTCGGAGAGGGGAGGCATACAAATCTAAATAATAATAATAATAATAATAATAATAATAATAATAATAATAATAATAATAATAATTATTATTATTATTATTATTATTATTATTATTCTGGTAAATCCTCTTAATCCAACTCTGCTGAGCCAACTACTATATCCTCCACTCCTCATTTATTTATTTATTTATTTATTTATTTATTTATTTATTTAGTCTAATACACAACAATACACAATGAAGGTTATACTCGAGTAAAATATATTAGAGAAGGAATAGAATATATCAGTTAGAGAATAGAAGGATATTATGAGAATAGTATAAGAGGATTAGAATAGAAGGATAGTAGATATGATATATGAGATATAGGAGAGATATCCTATCCTGTTATTTATGATGTGTAGGATTAATGCTAGCAAGGTAAATAAGAAGTACAGTAAAAAAATACAACTTTGATATAATGAGAATGGCAAGCAAGCACCAAGTGAGAGAAAGCAGCCCAAGGAGATGAGATCATGCAATGGGCTACTTGTGTATAACTAGGCTGGGCAAATCAAAACCAAGGTGCCAAAGGTAGGAATGTAGGCACCGAAAAGACTGGACACTTGTGCAGTTACTGAAATAAAATGACTTAGAATAAGAGTAAGAAGTCCCTGCTAATATGACCACTAATATGATCTGCCTAATGACTGGCTTGGTGGGTATGGCTAGTTAGTCATGTGACTGGGTGGGCATTTTCTACTACGGCTTGACTTCCTGGCTCCAATCCTCCCCCGCAGGGAGGCGGAACCAATGAAGATGTTCCGCCCCAGGCGCCTGATGGACCCAGAGGGCTTTCAGACGGCGCTTGGGGTTATCCCAGAGGCACTCGTCCACAGTTCGGCGGAGTCTCTCGCGGAGGCCTGGAACACGGCTGCAGCGGGGGCTCTTGACCAGATTGCGCCTTTGCGACCTCTCCATGGCGCTAGACCCCGTAGAGCCCCATGGTTCAACGAGGAGCTCCGGGAGTTGAAACGCCAAAAGAGACGTCTAGAGAAGTGATGGAGGAAGAGTAGGTCTGAATCTGATCGAACACTTGTAAGAGCTTTTATCAAGACTTACAAAGTGGCGCTCAAGGCGGCAAGATGCGCGTACCATGCCGCCTTGATTGCATCAGCGGAATCCCGCCCGGCCGCTCTGTTTAGGGTGACCCGCTCCCTTCTCAACCAGGGGGGAGTTGGGGAGCCCTTACAGAGTAGTGCCGAGGATTTTAACACGTTTTTCGCTGATAAAGTCGCTCGGATCCGGGCCGATCTCGACTCCAATTGTATAACAGAGTCGACTGACAATGAGTCAGTCGAGGTGACTGGGGCACGTACTTGTCCACCTGTCTGGGAAGAGTTTGATCTGGTGACACCTGATGAAGTGGACAAGGCCATTGGAGCTGTGAGTTCCGCCACCTGTTTACTGGATCCGTGTCCCTCCTGGTTGGTTTCGGCCGGCAGGGAGGTGACACGGAGCTGGGCCCAGGAGATTACCAACGCCTCCTTGGGGAGGGGAGTTTTTCCATCTCTCTATAAAGAAGCGCTCGTGCGCCCCCTCCTCAAGAAGCCCTCCCTGGACCCAGCTGTGCTTAACAACTATCGTCCAGTCTCCAACCTTCCCTTTATGGGGAAGGTTGTCGAGAAGGTGGTGGCGCTCCAGCTCCAGCGGTCCTTGGAAGAAGCCGATTATCTAGGTCCCCAGCAGTCGGGTTTCAGGCCCGGTTACAGCATGGAAACCGCTTTGGTCGCGTTGATGGATGATCTCTGGCGGGCCCGGGACAGGGGTTTATCCTCTGTCCTGGTGCTCCTTGACCTCTCAGCGACTTTCGATACCATCGACCATGGTATCCTTCTGCACCGGTTGGAGGGGTTGGGGGTGGGAGGCACTGTGCTTCAGTGGTTCTCCTCCTACCTCTCTGGCCGGTCGCAGTCGGTGTTAGTGGGGGGCCAGAGGTCGACTCCTAGGTTTCTCCCTTGTGGGGTGCCTCAGGGGTCGGTCCTCTCCCCCCTGCTATTCAACATCTACATGAAACCGCTGGGCGAGATCATCCAAGGACATGGGGTGAGGTATCATCAATATGCGGATGATACCCAGCTCTACATCTCCACCCCATGCCCAGTCAACGAAGCGGCGGAAGTGATGTGCCGGTGCCTGGAGGCTGTTGGGGCCTGGATGGGTGTCAACAGACTCAAGCTCAACCCGGATAAGACGGAGTGGCTGTGGGTTTTGCCTCCCAAGGACAATTCCATCTGTCCGTCCATTACCCTGGGGGGGGAATTATTGACCCCCTCAGAGAGGGTCCGCAACTTGGGCGTCCTCCTCGATCCACAGCTCACATTAGAAAAACATCTCTCAGCTGTGGCGAGGGGGGCGTTTGCCCAGGTTCGCCTGGTGCACCAGTTGCGGCCCTATCTGGACCGGGACTCACTGCTCACAGTCACTCATGCCCTCATCACCTCGAGGTTCGACTACTGTAATGCTCTCTACATGGGGCTACCTTTGAAAAGTGTTCGGAAACTTCAGATCGTGCAGAATGCAGCTGCGAGAGCAGTCATGGGCTTACCTAGGTATGCCCATGTTTCTCCATCACTCCGCAGTCTGCATTGGCTGCCGATCAATTTCCGGTCACAATTCAAAGTGTTGGTTATGACCTTTAAAGCCCTTCATGGCACTGGACCAGAATATCTCCGAGACCGCCTACTGCCGCACGAATCCCAGCGACCGATTAGGTCCCACAGAGGGGGCCTTCTCCGGGTCCCGTCAACTAAACAATGTCGGTTGGCGGGCCCCAGGGGAAGAGCCTTCTCTGTGGCGGCACCGGCCCTATGGAACCAACTCCCCCCGGAGATTAGGATTGCCCCTACTCTTCCTGCCTTCTGTAAACTCCTTAAAACCCACCTTTGTCGTCAGGCATGGGGGAATTGAAACATCTCCCCCTGGGCATGTTTAATTTATATATGGTATGCGTGTGTGTATGTCTGTTAGTATATGGGGTCTTTTAAATCTTTAAACATTTTAAAAACTGTTGGATTATTTATGATTTGTTGTTACATGTTGTGAGCCGCCCCGAGTCTTCGGAGAGGGGCGGCATACAAATCGAATAAAAAATAAATAAATAAATAAATAAATAAATAAATAAATGACCAACTTGATGTCACTCACATCAAGGGGCACCTTGTTGGTCTCTACACATCCCTCCCCTCCCAGCCACTCCTCTCCTGCCCGCCTGGGTTCCTTAGGGCCCCAATAGGAAGTGATTGTTGGAACTAAGCTGCCCCAAGTCTTTGGAGAAGGGTGGCATACAAGTCTAATAAATAATAAAATAATAATAATAAACAGCCACCATCGGTGGTGGACTCCTGCCAGTATGGCTAATTGTGCGCAGCTCCGCAGCTCTGGCATGTGAGTGCGGGATTGAGTGCAATCTTGCTTCCCGCACCTGTACAGGTAGCAAAATCTTGCATGGGAAGCAAAAAACCTTGCCAAAACACACACACACACGTGTGTCCCCATTCAAGATTTTGCTACCTTCATAGGTGCAGGAAGCAAAATTGTGCTGAATCCCTCACTTGCCCACCAGAGTCACAGAGCTTTGTGCAATTAGCTGTGTTGGCAAAATGAGTGCCTCAATTTA